>NW_017100098.1:0-247256 GCF_001412225.1 Nicrophorus vespilloides | reverse complement strand
TATGAAGGCCTATTGACCATAACTCTTTCTGCCCGTTTCTAAACTATTTTTGTATTTATTTAGAGGAATACATATAAAAAAGAGCCGAGGAATTTAAAATCAATAGATATTATAAAATTCTGTTATGAATTATTATGTCGTCGCAAAATTAAGAAAATGAATTATAATCACATCATAATATTATTAAACGCGTATTTTTTATAATTATATTTAATGACTTGTTATGTTATAAATAAGAATAGTATAAAATATGGAGAGAATTAAAGTATTTTGTTAATTAATAGTCCAGGAATGGGATATTTCCATAACTACGGATTCCGCGTAAACTAAACCACTTCGAGGATAGAGGAACAAACCAAAATGTGATATATGGAGTTCACTGTTCCGCAGAAATATTTAAATGAGCTTCCGCGTTATGTTAATTTTAATTAAAAGAAGGGCCGACATTAAAATTCTCATATTTCAGGTTTTATTTAGGGCAAGAGAGTCTAAAAACGGAAGGAAGGTGGAAGGAACAAGAGGCCGTAGAAACGCGGTAGGTCCTCCGGGCGTTCCGTACTTTATAAAGAATACTTTGAAATAGCACTAAAGGATAGAATTACAAAGGACGATAAAGATTTATCAAGAACGTCGAGTTTGTTTCCATAATGTTTAATTTAAAGAATAAGGTCTCATTGTTCGAGACAACGAGGTGTGACAAAAAAAGAGAAAAAGGAAAGAGGAAAGAATAATGGGGGCGACTTAAACATTTTGTTTATACCTAGGCTGAGATGACGCGAGGTCGAGTAACCGAAATGCTTTTGCATAAAATCGGCTTCTGAATAATAAACCGTGATAAATACAGGAGCGCGCTGCAATATAACGGAGCTACGAAAATGTTCCTTTGCTATGTATGTACGTATACAGCAAAGACGTTAAAAACGTCCTTAATGTTACGCGACGGTACGATTTATGCGGTCACATTTCCTTCTGCGAAATTATTACCTAATCTCGGCCATGGAACAATTTCTTCTTGCACCACAAGATTATCAGAAAAATATGTGTATATATATTTTTAAACGCCATGAATATTAAATCATATCGCGATTTATAAATCAATATAACAGCATTGCATATATATGGCTTTCAGAAAACTTTCTATTTATTTTTGCATTAAATGTTGAATTAAGTAACCATATTTGAAATTTAACACACACTACGATAGCAACTAATAGAATATCAATGTGTATTTGAATAGTAGTAAGGGAAATGTATTTAAATACGAATTCAAGAATGTATTCATGCCAGACACTCTGTAGTGGCAAAGATTGAATCATGTGTCAATATATGTAAAAAAAATATACGCCCTTGTTTTGGGTTTCTTTAGTATATTTAAAAGTTTGTAAATAAATTCTTAAATATTTAAATTTCTGAATGAAGTGAACCCAAAGGAAGGTATCAGCAAATTGAAAGTTGGTATATGTAAAGAGATGTAAGCACTTACAAACAACGTTGAGTTTGAAAGAGTCCTCCTGGCCCACTCCAGGTAATTTGGGGTTGTCGCCACGGCACTTGAGAAATGTGCCGTCGTCCTCTGGGACCGGTGCAAATGTCACCGAGCTCATCACAGCAGTCTCATTGCCTTCCTCTACGATCTGGAAAGAAGAAATTAATACAATACGTTGAACGTTTCCGATTTGAAAATGCAGCGGATGGCCCCAAGGGCGTCGCGACGCTGAATGTCTTTTCAATTTGACCGTCCATTCCGGACTGATGGCCCTGAGGCAGCGACGGAGTCGAGATATCTTTGAAATTTAAGAAAACTTTCTAAGCGACCGCCGCATTTACATACAAAGGAACTTTCATATCGTCCCCCTTTCAGCTTGATGTAAATGATGGTGGTCACAAAACGAACAACATTAAACCACACATTTCACCCGGCTTTTCAACCCAAAAATGGAACGATAAACGCGAGATACCCAAAGTATTTTTTGAAATATAAACAAATATTAAGGTTTTGCGAAACGTTTCCATTGGCTAAAATAATTTGAAGTTTCAAAACACATTTTCAAATAATTTCTAAGTAATATAATTGTAAATAATGGAAAATTTGAAGGTTTAAAATACGAAATAAAAATCTTTTACATATTTATTTGATATTATTATGAAAGGCAATGCGTCTCTGAAAATATGAAAAAAAAATGCAATAAAAACATAAAATAACATTTCTTATCAATAATAATAATGAACAAAATATCAACTGCTGCAAAGGGCTATTATTCTCCCCAATATTATATTACAAACAAATTCCAATTAGAACTATTTCATTATGAAATGCATTTTATAAAAGTCAAAATTGCTGCTTGAATTTAAATTTTTACTATGAAAATAATATTTCTGGTATAATTTGGACAATACAGGGAGCAAATTGAGAACAATCAACAGTCGAAATTAATATTGTTTTGTTCTGTAGTTTAAATTGTTGAGTTTATTAGTAAAATAGTTTCAATTAAATCCCGAAATGGAATGGTTTGCGTTGGAATTGTATTTCGTGCTGTGAACGGCGCCCCACTTTACTTTTCCTCTTCCTTATTTTGGCAGTTCAAGTGGAGGACATTCCAGAAAGTCTGCATGTCACGCGGTTAAATCTTTCGTCCTGCTTGCAAAGTCCGTGGACTTTACAAATATCCCCACTAAACTATATACATATAATATGTATGTGTGTATATGTTTGACAACATCAATGAATTATTTATACAGCAAACTTTACAATTTCTAGATTTTATTTGTCGTTTCATTATTAGGTCCGATACAGTATGTAGAATGCATCTCGGTTTCTTCCTTATTTTTCTCTTCAAGTTTGTTAAGTTTGTGCGCGGGAGACCTCGAAATGAGGTTGCTGCGGTCGTAATAAAATCTGGATTTATTTGTCCTCTGGGACTTAAATTAAGGCACCGCTGGGAATTCGTAATACGTAGTAACATACCTGTTTTTTTTTCAAATATTAGAATTTACTAAATACTAATTATGATAATCATACGCATAAAATATATAATTTTTAATCATTGTATTTTTTATATTCTGAATATTTTAATTTTAAAGTGGATTTTTTGCATGTGGAAAAATATATAAAATTAAAATTACGAAATTGTATTTGTGGTTTTATTTTTAAAGTAAAAAAGTAGTCTAGTAAAAAATAATAATAGTTACTTTCGTAAACGATTATTTATGGAATTGGTGCCCTTTCCACATGGAAGCAGTAAAACTCTGTATATTTGGGAAAATTAGTTTTAATTCGAGGCCGAAATGAAACAATGGTATTTCCGGTAATCTGGAAACCCGATTAAGACCAAGTGCGCGTTACACGAAACCTAGGGTTTCGCAAAGCCGTCTACGTTAACGGAGGCAGCGAAGGGTGGATTATTTTGTGTTTCCCTTTTCTTTCCATCCTCCCTGTTTTCTTCCCGGTATCGATTTCGTAGAAGTTATTTCTCGTAACAAAAAAGGAAAAAAGCAAAACGCGTATGGCATTATTATCATTTCCCACATTTACTTTTTTATTTGTTTCGATAATTCTTCCGAATTAAAAACTGCGAACATTTAGGGCTGGGAATTGGAAATGCTCCAAGGTATTTATATATTTATGAAGGGAATGATGTGAGGGTCGATTTTAAAATGTAAATCTCACCTTTCCACGTCTGAAGGGTCGATTATCCCTTGTCCAAATAACGGCTGCCCGAGGTCGCGATCCGACGACTTCGCATTGCACCAAATATTCCTGATCCGCAACCATCTGGATAGGCTTTTTCACTATTGACACACTCAACGGACGAACTGAAAGCAGAGAAAAAAAATCACTTACAGTAAGTGTGTTTTTATTTCAGATTCGCAAGGCGGAAACTTACGGAGGAGCTCCAAGCGTACCGTCTTCTCGGCCGGCATCATGAGTTTCGTGTTACTTGCTTGACACTTGTAAGTTGAGTTTAATTGTTCTCGCCGGACTCCTGTCACCTCCAGCCTGTTGACCATCACATGGTTCCCGATGGCCTCCAGCTGTCCCTCGACCAGTCTCTCGTTTATGAACCATGAAACCGTCGGTGTCGGTCTCCCTGTAACCAAATTATCACTAATTGTAATAAACAATTTCTATTCATTGAAACATACACTAATTTTCGGCTACAGTCTTAAGTAAACATCAATTAGGATAAATGTATTTATAGTTAAATCTACCGTGTGAATTTAGTGAATTGCGATCATCGATCGCAGGATCCCAATTACATCCCTATAATTGGATTAAATCATACCCGTTCATCTTAATAAAATTCAAGTATTGTTAAGTATATAGTGAGTCCTAAGTTGTTAAATCGATCGAAAAGGTTGTACGCATCAAAACTATATTTATTCATTTATTTGAGTTATTACTTGAAAATACTTTTCTTTCTCAGAACATTATTAATATGAATTTATAACAGTTTGTATACTTCAGAAATTTATATTCGATTTGTATTAAAGTACATTCTAAATGCATAAGTATTTTATGATATTTGTAATGCTTACGGTCACTGTCACTTTTCTAGTGCTTATCAACCACTAATACTTTCTAAGTAAGAAATTTGAAGGAAAATAAATGAATTGTGTATAGTATCGTGAGGTGACGGTATTCGTATTCGAGACATTTTCCTTCTTTTGAGATAACCTTGTTGCGGTGACTTGGGTAATATATAATTTCTTTTATGATTATTATTTATAAGGCATACATGAAATGGTTGACCGATCGTTGGCGGAGCGCGCGGTCTGAATAAAATCCTGCTTGGAATCGATATCTGCGGGGTTGGATGGACACGCAACTAGCAGGTGTGTTGCGATTCGAACCACCGCAGACCTCCTCTCACGTGGAGGTGCCATTATGTGAGATCTCTGTGGTATGTTTTGCAGATTACAGATTACATTATTATGGGAGTATATTAAAGACCAGCAGTTCTGTCTGTATGCTACAATTTACTTATTTTCTCAACCAAATTGATTCATATTCAATATACAATAGATTAATATATATGATTTATCGATAAACGAAATAGAAATTTATTAGTCGAAAGTACAAGAATGATATGAAATATGTAAAATTGGTAAAAAGTCCAATTAACTTATTTATTTTTATAATTTCATTGCCAGGTTCAATATTGTAATTATGTATTTATTTATATAATTGTAGTATGGATTTTTTTTACACCTATGTTATCTTCATGGTTAAAACATATAATTGCGATATTATTACGAAGTTATTTTCTTTCATTTTAATATATTGAAAACAATGTATTTGCTTCAACTTAATACCTCGGCCTTGGCGACTGATTAAAATATTAAATAATTGTGGTAAGAGCATTAAAAACAAGTATACTCATTAGTTGTTTTTTTGGCTTATAATTAAATCAGGCGTATTTTGTTGCTAGAAATGGTAACGCCTTAAAGCTTCGTGTCAGCATTATAAATATGTATGCTTTCGGTCTGCGTGAGAGAATAGGAAAATACCCTCAAACACACAGACATACAAACAAATATATAATGAATAATGAATTCTTGACTGATGACTTCATTTTGAAATCGTAAAAAAAATCGAATTGCAAATGAATCGTAATAAAATGTGCTCAGCGTTACAGACGTGCGAAAACACTGATTAACCCGAAAAGACTACCGGATGCTACTACCCTCGTCACGGAGCTCCAAACAGAACACTCCCAAAAACGGGGTTTCACCGTGCTTCAAAGACCGCTCGAATTACGGTGTCTCGGGGCCCATCTCAAACGACACTTTGCGGGCACATTTAATGCACACACTCACCAAAATCCTATATCGCGAAAGCATCCCTAATGCGTTTCAGATAGGTTGTGGCACAATGCTATCCAGGGATATATAAAACGGATAAGAGACTTTCCTAGCCTAAAATGAACTTTTTTTTACCATCTCTGTCGTCTCCGATAAATGCGAATTGCCAAATGCTTTCCTCACAGCACACCACTTTAATATTTGTATCAAAACAAATATACCAGTAAATACTTATTATATATACTTTATACTAGAATTATATAATGTATAAAATACAAAAAAAAAGCGTAATTGCAGTAGAGAATAATCAAAGTATCACAATGCGCTGGGTTTAATACAGTGTATTTCTTGGAAGATGATATATTATAGCAGCAAAATTACTTTAAGGAAAAGAAAGGAATTTCCACTCTGTTCGAAAATACAAAGCAATCGGTGTAGGTGGTCGAGGAGATGAAGGTGTGAATCAACGTGGAATCTTTTCCTTAATTCTACCGCGTTTCTTCCCTTACGTGAGCGATGAAAAGGGGAGCTACGATCGAAAGGAAAACACAGAGTAGTAGCGTGTCAACCGTTTATTTTTCATCGATGTTTCGCGCACTAAATCAATTTAATTCCATTTGCCACACGAAAGGCCTATATGAATAATGCACGTGCGTCTCTTAATATTTGTAATTTGTATTCGAATGTTTGTATCAGAAAAACGGAATTCAACGTAATCATCGCAGTTTACATGCAAATACTGCACAAATTGCGGAACCATAATTTGTTGCAGCTGTAAAACACATTACGGAAATTATACACTTTTGAAAAATAATATTCAATGAATACAGGAATTCCAAAAAAATATATTCATAACCGAAGCATGTCAACGTCGGGTATTCATTTACGCTGTGCAAAGATTTATCATCGCCCAAATTTCCATTCCTAACCAATCAATCCCATTTCAATAGCTGCGATTTATATTCCCGTTCGGCTTAAAACACGTATACAGTATACGTATACACGCCAACAGCAAAAATGTAATACCAAAAAAAGTTTATATAACAAAGCGGGCTAAAACATTCTATTTATATATAACAGCAATACAATCTGATTTTAAATACCGAGAATTACGCAACTGTTTTGTCCGGATGTATAGAAAAATAATAATATGAGAAATGTGTGCTCTGAAGTCTATGCAAACTGTTGTCTGGGGGACGAAATCAGGTATCACAAAGGTAATTCCGTGGAGCCGTTGTAATTTCTTGAAATTGTAAAATTTCTCAAGCGCATGACTTTGCGTGCACGTGTACAGAAATTAATTAAGCAATTATAAAACTGGCTGCTGCGGGGTTTTACGATGACGGCCGCGGCCACATACCTAAAAAGCTACTTCCGTTGTAAAATCCTTGGGCTCTGTAAGAAAATATGCCGGCATCTGTTCAGGACAACCGGCTTTAATTTTTCTCTATTAAAAATAATGCCATCGCGCTGCAAATCAACGGAGTAATTGAAATTTTAATAATTCCATTATACCGTTGAGCGTGGATGTTATGCTGTGATACACCGGAAAGTCAAAAGTATCGAACTATTCACTCTCATATTAAAGAAGAAAAAAACTAAATTTGTAAACTTTTATACTTAAAAAGTGATTGCGATAATTAATATTAGTGATCAATATAATAGATATTTATATAGAATTTAATTATAAAATACTGAGAATAAAATATATTTTGTTGATGTTTTTACCTTATTAGATTGTTTATTCTAGCAAGCATATTGGCAGGTTGTGAATGAATAATAAAAGTTAAAAAAAAAGATTGTTTATTCTGTCTTTCATCAATGTGAAAAAGTTCATATTTTTATTTAAAACGTACGACTTTTACTAATGGAGAATTAAAAATAATTCATATATAAAATAATCCTTTAAAATATATTATTGTGGATATGTATATTAATGTATACTTTTGACATGAAATATATGTCTTTTATATATCTTTTAAATACGAATGTTTATTGATTACTATTGTAAGTAAATAGTCGTTAAACTGTATTTCATGATAAACATGCAAAATAAACCGTGAACAGGGCACATTCATAATTAATAGGAACGGAGATTAATGCTTGTTTCGCGTTACGCGCTTTATAATAATTAGAGTAATCGCGTCGATTTCATGCCTTTTTCCTACTGTAATAACCGAATCGCGGTTTTAATACTGTAGCAAATCTCGAATACTACATACTTTCAGCAGCCGCAGTTGGCAGTCATCAATCAAAAAATTTGTCACTCGGAGGGTTCATTAAAAATATGGGGGTTCAGTGTAATAATGTACAATTCCTTTTGGGATTGGGAACCTGGAAAAAGTTTCTTCGTTGCAAGATATAATACAAATTTATGGCCAGACCAGACCTTCCTAGTCGTTATAAATATATATATCCATCTAGTTTTTTTCTCCCTATATTTATACAGCATTGCAGGCATTATTAAAAACCATACGCATTTACTCAATAATTCTAATTGGTGCAAAGAACGTTTCACTTCGTATTGATCTACTTCCAAAATAGATAAATAAGAACATTAATAAATATTGAATTGATATCGAATATTGATATACAAAATAGCGTATTAATTGATACAATTGAAAAACAATAAATTTTCTCTATTTATTATATTAGTCTAAATTCCTATGGATATTTTAATGTTAGAATAAAACAGGAATTTATCTATATACACGATACTTATTTGAATAGATGATATTACAAAAAGACATGATATATATATATATGAATAAGCTCAACTATGTGGCTTTCTAAAATGATTATGATTTGTGACAAGATGGGAATAGGTAAGTGTATGTATTGTGAAAAAAATAGTGTATAGTTGTAAATTGTATAGAAATTTGATATAGAAATGAAGAGATGAGCAATATTAATTAATAACCGCGTAATTAATAGATGCTGGTGTAATAAGCTTACCGCCCCTGACTTCACAGGTAAGCACGAGATCCGATCCTTCCTCCAATGGTCCGACGACCCCGGTGACGTCACGTCCGGAATTATCGTAGACCAGAAGCTGATGGGGTGGAACTGCAAAACAAAAACCATTTAAAATCAAACGGCATATAATCGACGTCCATTGTATCGTGCAAACACACTAGAGCCATGTCCACAATCAATCACACCCCGGCTGCCCGGATATTGGATTAATCTGCAAAAGCTTCGAAATATCATTGTCGCATTCGAGCCGTCGACATTATTGTGCACTTGCAATTAATTTTAATTGAATTAAAACTGCATTACGCAGATAGGATTGAGTTATGCGCGTCAACACTCCATTTGCAATTGCGATTAATTCGCACAGAAAATAAAAAAGGAAAATGCGAGAATTCGTAACGTAATTAGCTGGGAATTTCGAGCACTGGCAGCGGGGTTGTTAATTATATTAAAATGTTCGTCAGGTCAGGCGGATCAAACGGCATACGGTTCTCGTACCTCTCTTCTACCTCTTGTGCTAGACAACAAGTCGGTGGGAAATTGTGGACTAGAGCGGAGCACTTAGCTTCAGGAAATGAAGTGGCCACCCGGTGACTTAGAAATTTCGCCTCTCGTCATATGCCTTTAATAAAACGCTGTATTACTACTAATACTGCTTCAACTACCGGAATCATTAATCTTGGCGAATGACAACCTGTGCGGCGAATTAATTACAGGAGAAACGGGCGTCTCTACGAAGACGGGTGGGGCGCAAAAATACTTGAGACGGAGAAAAAAAGGGCAGAGGAATCAAAGTGATATGTATAGGTGGAAATGAGATAAACCCGAATCCGTACCGAACCCTCAGCTACAAGCGCACAATAATTGCAAATTAAATTAAACAAGATAGTTAGTTTCTGCTTGGTCTGCACGTAGCCCGATAATTGTTTTCAGAGAAGCGATTTCCACTCGGTAATGAGTTTTGTCCCATCCCGCGACTTCCCCGAATCCATCCTTGTCCGAATCCACACCCCCATCGCGACCCACCATGTCTTTAGTAAAAATCGAAGATTTCAATTCATCAGTCCTATCGAAAAATCAATTTCATTTTCATATAATATAATAACTTGATTTTGTATTTCTATTAAGCATAACTTTAAGCCGATTCATTCCCAACTATTAATGGGCAATAAGTACATTTCTGATTCAAAATGAATAATATTATACATATTTGTTTCTACTATTTAAAATTGTTCCATCCAAATGTATATTAATTTTTAATTAATAAAATATAAATAATCAAAATGTAGTCATTACTTTAAGCATTAGTTTTTTTTGTTAATATATTTCGATGGAACAATTAAAATATTAATTAAAGCTTTGATGGAAATTATTGATGGATTAATTAACTTAAAAAACAAAGTATTTATTGAAATATTTGCCGTCATATTTGGATATTGGAATGGAATTTAATTTATCTAATGGAGATATGTAGGTAGTCAAAATTAGTAGGCGCAATTTTGGTGGCTTACTTTGCGGAGATTTTGAAATTCTCTCCGTAATTGTGGGTGTTCGGGTTTTAAGATATTTCCAGTACCTAGAAATAATATAAATATTTCCTCGCAAATCCAAAAAGGACGGAGGTTTGTGCATGAGCCTTATTCCGACGCACTGGTGAAAATAATACAAAGGATTCGTATGTTCGTATGTTTAACATTTTTAACATAACCTTCTAACACTATAACAACTAAATACCAGTTGTGATTCTCGGAACAAAAGTGGATTCTTAGTAATTACTGATATACTTAATCTGGTACTATTAATTATAATAATGTATATTAATTTATATATGTTAAGCTCGTTGATTTGAGTTGTCAAACTGTTATTTGTTTGTGTTTTTCATAAATAGTAGATGTAATTATAATATAATTCATGCTTTTGAATCTTCAATATTTGATTACACTGAAGCGGAAAGACTACTCGATTATATTGGTAATAAATGAAACAAAACAAAATATGTTTGTGTTCATGGAATATTGATAAAGTCATAACGACAACATTCAGAGAATAGCAGAATTGAACATTTCATGTTATAAACTGAAAGCATTTCGAGGGGGCGGCAAATGTGACCGGAAAATCCATTTTTTATCCGGCGCGTTGCATTATGAAAACCACCGAGGCGTAAGCTTTTCTCGATTTTTGCAAGCACCGCCACATTGTTATTTCGGCTGCATGCCGCCTCCCCATGTGGTATGTTTGAATGTTGGGGTGGACGAGCCTGACTGAAATTGAAATTTCATTATTAAAGTCGGTTCCCAGTTTTTTCTTCTCGTTGAAATAGATCGAATTGAAAAAATAGTCGTTATGCGTATTTAAATGCTAAAATAAAAAATATATATATATATATTAATTAATTATCAGATGTAATTCTACAATAAATTCTCATACGTGGACAAGTGTAAAAAAAACTAAAGTAGCCGATGGCAATTGAATAGCATTTTCGTAAGATGAAGTAATCCTCTCGTTTAAGGAAGTTTAAATGGAGCACAGGAAGTAATTAAATTCTTTGGAATTATCTACAATTTAATTTTAAATTCTTCACTGTCAACTGTTCCGACAATAAACATTTCGAAGCTGTAATCGCATAACATGTGCCGTTTAATTGCACTGCCGGAATTGAATTAGACTTTGTGAACATACAATTTGACTAGCAATTCCCTGCTATTAAAATATTTTATAGTAGTATATATTTATATGGCATAGTGTAGTGACAGTACTGACAGTTCCATCCTTTGGATTTTGACATTCATGGGTAAAATAATGATGAATGGGGGGAGAATTAACCGACTATACCGACTAAGTATATTTTATATGTTGTACTATCATACTATGAGCATAATGATCACATGGTTGTATTGGTTGTCATATGATTCCGATGATAATGATACTAAATAATACTTTACTAATTATTGACATCCTAAAATGCTTACCAATTACGGTTAGGTTGATGGCAAAATTCCTAGTTGGAGATGTTTTAAAGTCCACGCGGCAACGGTAAAGGCCTTCATCATCCAGTTGGACTCCATCCAATGTTAAAGCAGCTGGTTTTGCGACGGTAACAAAGTATGCCCTGGGTCCGAATATTTCTGGATCGGACCAGTGCAGTGCCTTGTTGAATGCTCTTCCTCTAACATCAAAACTGAAATGAATAAAAAATATTACACTCATTAAACATTATATATTTTATATTTAAATTTTAAATTTGTATGTGTATATATAAATTATAATAAATATTGTTATTATTTTGATATAAGAAAATATACTAATTTCTACCTACTATTATTATTACTTATGTACTATTATTAATTATAAAGTCTATTATGGCATATCGAAATGTAATCATATCAATACTTAGACTGTTTTCGGCTGAAGAAGTTGTATTATAAATGTAATATAAAATATAGAGAAGAATGGTTCCAAGAAATACAAAAGAAACATGTCAAAACAGTTTTCTTTCAATTAGAAGTCATCCGAAAAAAATATTATTCTTTTATTAAAGCGTTGCCACAAAAGGAAAGGAAAGGGCTTTACTTTACAAACAGAAAGTCCAACAAGCTAAAGAAAAACACCTAAATTTAGATTCAATTACTTTCTGCCTCTGCCGATTTTTAATTGGCATACGAAAGTATTTTTTAGCACAAGTAAATTAAGAAATCGAGGCTCCTGTTCTTCTCAAACGAAATGAGTAATTTTTTTATAAATGGAAATAAACTTAAATTTAAGAGAAAAAGATAATGGCAAATTTCATTAATGATCTATACTATCTTTCTAGATTATTAAAGCGTAAATGGAAGAATTTGATTGAATCAAAAGTCGGATACCGAATGGACCGAACGAAGAAACTGTCTGAATCGAGTTTCGTTGATGAACTTCGCTTCCAATAAACGAATTCATTGGGCAACATATTAGGTGCTTATCTGGAGGATGTGATGTCAATGTTGAGCAGTTGCCCGTCGATTGAATTGATTGGCATCTTGTATTTCTATGTATTATCAATTTTCTGGTAGGAGTGTGTGTATTCGACCATGGCACGATTTAATTTCGCGATGTAATCGCATTAGGAATGGGAATTCGGATGCTCCGACCGGACAGAAAATTCCCGATCCAGAAAACAGTGCACATCCATCTCTTCATACATACAAAAGGACTACGTACGAAACGTCAAATACCACTAAATCATTTTACGGATGAACTGGAATTATCGATGTTCCCATATTTCGTCAAGTCACTCTCCAGTTCTTCCTTTTTTCGCGTTCTTTTATTTCCGTCTCCGGACCTCACCTTTTCAACTCACCCTTTACAATGGAGACTCCCTCTTTGTCCCTTTGCGCTCTCCCACGAACAGTTACGTGTCATTGGTGTCGTAAAAATATACGAGCGCAATTCCGTTTGCAGCATATAATAATACCTATGTGTCTCTTGCTATGGATCGGATAGAGAATGAAACAAGAAAACGCGCAAAAAAGTATAGAAGAACGGGCCCGTCCGTATTCAGAATACAACTGGAATATTCATCGTTCGGTTATAAACTTTATTACGCAAAATATTCCAACCCAGCTTCCGCTGGATGCAGGCGTCGAAGTCTGCCCGTAAATTCTACATATTCGAAAAACTTTTCTCAGTCATCGTGTTACGTATATTTAACGTATTGAAACTAATTACAGTACACACATAAAACAATATAATTATTCAATTCTAATAAGTTATTAGAATTACTTTTTCAAAATTCGCAAATTAATTTTAGTATTTCAAAACACTGTATAAATTACAAAATTTCATCTTAAATTTTTTTTTCTATTAATTTAATGTTTCTTGTTTTCATTAGTAACCAAAGTAAAAGAAAGTTAATGCAAGAACTAATTAAGAGATGCAAATCAAATAATGACAATAAAAGTTAGTGGGGAAATGAGAAATTCACTCGCATAGCTTTGATGTACCTGGCATTTAGAACGAGCTAAAAAGAATGAAGTAAAATTGTATATAGGAACGCCAATTAAAAAACATGGAATATTACGTAAAACATACTTGTCATTCTTTATTTCATTATGTCATAAACAAATTTTGCGACAGGGAAATGAAAAAAATATCCATTTCAACCCGGCTACCCAAATTGACTCTTCTCAACTTCAACGCGATTTATATTTATTGAGTTTTATGTTTCAAGTTTATATTTTGCAAAAATGGTGTTTTGCCTTTTTTGTGGCAATTTAGAATTTGTTTGTATATAATTAAATAACCTAATATTATATCCATATGATATTATACCTATGATAACGATATCATAGTGTACTACTGAAATTAGACTTTGAAATAAAAAGAATAATATATTAATTACACTTCAGAGAAATAATTTTCTCAATATTTAAATTCATGATATTTTAAAAGATTACCATTGTCATTACTTTCAAAGAAAAGTTATTATTAAAAAGAAAATAAGTTTAAAGCAGGAAAGAATACATTGAATGTAACAAATTATAAAAGATTTCTTCCTCACATAATGTATTTCAAATATTTGCACGGAAGTTAATTATAATTTCTTTGGTGCTTAATTAATTAAGAAAATGAAAGCAAACACAAAAGAATTCTAAAGTTAATTTCGTAATTACGTCGAGACAAGATTCCTGATTGCACTCTGAAGAATACTGTCGAAATTAATAACAATTAAGGTAAAGTTAAGTTAAAATTTGTGGATTATGAATTAAGGGATTTCGGTAACTACGGCGCAAGCAAAATATGTTAATTAGCAGCAGCGGGAGGCGGATTAATTAGGTGGGCGTTTCTGGTTTCTAAAACAATGGCACAATAACACAATCTTCTCGCTTCGTAGCTTTTGGCCCATTGCACGCAGTGCCCGTTTTATGCAATCTAATGCTCTGAGCTGCAAGGTTAATTGCAACGGCGTTTAGATTAAATTGTAACAGCATGATAAATCCTTTCGCGGCTCGTGAACGCGGACGACGTAAAACGTCCCGGATTTAAATGGAAGATGGATATAACATACCAAACCAGATGAAAATAAAATCGTTTATCTTCATATTCCCTTCCAGAGGAATCTGAAATATTTTAATGAAGGCCTTGCTTTATAATTATCTCAATTTGTTAGTAGTTTTGTATTTCTTTTTATTTATCACATAGCATTTATTTATAATATTTAATATAAATTAAATAGTAGATATAGAATTATTTAACAATTGAAAGCCAACTTATGTGATTAAAATAAGCACTAATACAAATACAAATACTTTGAGCAATAAAAACTGTATTTGATCATTTCTAATTCTACGTTTGAATTTAACCTATGCGGTCTTGTAAATGATGCTATAAATAAATAGGATTAATGAGGAGAATTTAATTAGGCAAATAATATTAATAATCTTGACTGTCCCAAACTTCAATTCGTAATAAATAATTATGCACTAACTCACGCGGTTTCCGTTGCAGGCAAATATTTTATACCGCGCGGAGTAAATTAGTGTCGGCCATTATACAATATACAGACCGTAATTATTCCCCGACATTATTGTATAGGTATCAGGGCTTTAATTACGGCGAATGACAAATTTTTGGGAACTGTTTCATAACGATAATTGTGCAGGCGTACTAATACTGGTTCGATCTGGGCCCTCTATCAAACATACGATTATTTTAATTAGGAGCATGAACACACACACACACATACACACTCATATTCTCGCACGTTTTAACTCATACGTATACCTATATACAGATATGGATTGATGTGCAAACACGTGCGAAACAGCCCAGTACATTAATATAGCTAATTAGGGTGAGGTTCATCGTGGGGATTACAAAGGGTTATTGTGTTTAAGCTAGTCGAGTCGAAAGGACTGAATTATTGTTATATTCAACGTTAAGAAATATTTTGTATCAATATATATATATATATAAATATATAATGCAATAGAAGATAACTCAAGCATTAAATTTAAAAATTCTATTAATATGTAATTTAAATATATTATACAAAATCTATTAAAAACTGCGGCTTTAAAATATCAAAGAGAATTCAATGCTCTTATCAGAATAAGACACATTTCTTAAGTATTATCTTAATTAATATATATAAAATTGTGAACTTAATAGTGTGCTGATATGTATATATAATTATTAGGTGCAATGTGGATGGACAACTATATAATATAAATATTGATATATATATATATTATATATGCATTAATATTCATATAATAATTATTACATTATCTTTACCCAAATTGATTAGCCCAATTAGTCCAATAAGATTACGCACTTCGCAAATAGAAGGGAAATCTAATTAATGTCAATGTTCGCATTCGGGATGACATAAAATAGATGTTAAAATTGCGTAACAATTAGCGCCGAGACTTGGGAACTTCGGATTTGCTAAACTTCGAAACATGACATTATTTCTGGTCGCAAGAGGCGCGAAATCCTTAAAATCATCATGATTATTTCACGTTAAATCGAGGTAAGTCATCCAATGGAATCGAGTGCTATATTCAAGTTGGTCAATTTAAAATAAAACTGCTAGTCTGGTCTTCCTACACACCTAAATAAAAAAGAAACACATTTTACAAACTTTTGAAAGCACTTTACTCTTCTTGAATCTATTTGATTCGATCTTAGAAACCACATACTCAAACCCAAATCTCATACATTACTAATTTATACTGATATGGAAGAACAGAAGAAGTCACGCATTTACTATCATCAGCAAATGTATTTAGATGACGCAGTATTATATTAGTTTTTATATGATGAGTGATACAACTATATTATTATCGTATAAAATACAAACTATATAAATATTTTGTTTGTGGTTAATTTTCTAAACAGTTTTATTTAAACCTTAGATTCCTAACCAAATCTTAAGTAAATACTCGAAACGTACCAATGAAAGCATAAAAAATGTGGGGGTAATTATGTCGAAAACTGTGGGGACTTTTCTATTAGGACGACGGTCTTTATGGAGGCAGTAAAACGCCTGGCAGTAAATCACAATTACAAACTGGGACAACGCGAATAATCGCGGTTATCCAAGCCGGCGGTGCAGTTTGCGGAACGAGCGCAACCGCCACCGGCGCCTCCACCCAAAATACACCCACACGCGGCCATCTCCCATGTAAAGAGAACACTTGCTACTGTTATATAATGGGGAATTTATGAATTATTATCTCCGGACGAACGGGCGTTCGCTTCACACGTAATGGTTCTCTCACTCCGGTTATACCGCGGTCTCATATTATATCCGGTCATATTACTTCCGGAATACACGCTGATAGTCGTAATGGCGCACTCACTTCGGCAGCGATAAGCAAGGCGCCCCCATGCGTCTCTTATCGTCGGCATTCTGCGATCGCATCTTTCTCACTCTAACTCACCTAAACCTATGTTCCTTCATCGTGTCTCGTCCACACATTTGATGAAAAATTGTTAAAAATATATATTTTCTTCTTTATTAGATAACAGCCATACAACTGACATATGGAAATGGAGACAGCAATTTATTAATAGATTTAAAACAAATAAATATCATAAGCAGTGTAGCATATTCATATTAAGAGTTTGGTGTTGTCTGCATTGACATTAAACCTTTTAAAGATTAACCCAATAAGACACGCTACGGCGTTTATCTTTGCTTTAGAAATGCACTGCACTTTGCTGATTAAACTAGGTAAATTTTAAACATCGCTCTGCCCGATATCTGACAACATCGTAGTTTAAATCTATTTACTTTATGGCTCTCTTTGACTTACATTAACTATTAATTTTATAATTTGATATGTTTATAAGAGCACAAAAAGTTCCACGAGTTGTTTGATCGCCTTGAATGTAACAAAAAAACTATTATTTATAAAGAGAGTGTATACTATTAGATAAATTAAAATATGTTTTCATATTTTTATACCCACATGGATTCAGTTATAAATAATAGTGTAGTTTAGATATTTAGACTGGATCGATACTTAACTTTCTTTAGATCAAATAATGTCACATCGTAGATAGAATTAAACTGGTCACGGTCTCGAAGCATGGCTTATACAGTACATATACCCTTCTTCGAGTAGTATTATAAAGTTTGCGGGGTCATTTGTGAACTAAATTTCGGGTAAATTTGGGAGGCCCTTTGACATTCCCTAAAGAACCGTTACTCTTCGATGATTAACATACCTTGTACAATTTAATTAAATAACGAGACGTAAATATTTCTAATATAGATATATATATGAACCACAGGGTACTCATTAGGATAAATATTTAAATCAGTTATTAAAAACAGATTTTACATTTGCCAATTATACAAATTATGAACGCAATAAGCAATAGCAATCAATTATCGTATAACTTTTAAACTGAATTTCAAATAAATACTGAGTAACCACTTAAAGTAGTTACTACGACATATAATGTTGTTGAAAAAATAACTTTAACTTGTATGTGAGAAATGATCTAATTATTGATTTAAAGATACAGTGGAACCTCACTTAACGAGCACCTCGCATAACGAGCATTTCGCTTAACGATCAAAATTAATTGTAAGAAAAATGACTCGCCTAACGAGCGACGTTTCGCATAACGACTGACGAGAAGAGAAGCACCGGATACACATATGTGTTTTTTTTTTAATATGTTAACCATCTTCGATTTTCTTTGTCATCTTTGTTTAAAGCGGACTATATTACAAATATATTTTGTGTTTGCTGTAAATGCAAAACACAAATGTATTGTGTCCAACCATTATTATAATATATAAACAAACTATGTACGCATTTTTTTATAAACAAATATTAAAGGTATAAAGAGAACTCCACCAAGTCCCCGAATTGATACAATAATAATATAAACAAATATAAACTCACATCATAGTGTGTGAATTGGAAAACAGTCCCCAGTGTTAGTCGTCATTCTAATTGCATCTTAGTGTTGTTTGTGATCACAAAATTTCCAAACTTCTGTTCAAACATGTTATTTGTGTCATATTTTTGTGCAACATTTAGAAGAACCATAGATATCATTAAAAATCGAGACCAAGTTATACTAGTTATATTTTTTTTCTACAGCATGGAACGCATTAACGTAATTTACATTAGTTTATATGGGAAAACGTGTTTCAATATACGAGTAAAAATCCGTATATTTTGGAACGGATTAAACTCGTTAAGCGAGGTTCCATTGTATATGATATGATATGTACATAGTTGATCTAATGAAAGTGGATTTCTGCAATTGGTTGAGCTCATGGTTCGTGTACATATTGAACAAGTGGCCGAAAATAGAGTAAATTTCATTACGTTTTATTCAAAATAAAAAGCACATTCATCCGACAGTCGGGTTTTTAATTAACACTAGTAGAATCGTGCATCCCATCCATTGTGGGGTACATTTCGCTTCCTCTTCTCGCGCCGCTACTATCCACTCTTCTTTTTTCTTTCTATTTCTTTCATCCCATCGTGTATATCTATACACACTCACTACATACACATTTCACGCTCAAAATTAATTCAGCTACGTGTTCCACTTGCAAATTTGTTTTAAACATTTACACAGGGGATCGAAGAAACCTTCCTCGGTAAATATTTGGCTCTTAATGCCCTGCTCAAACAATGGTCGTTAATTAAATAAATTCTCATTTGCCCGCATCCACCTACTACCACCAACACCAACCACGATATTTCACTCTTCGTAAATGATTAATTGCTCCGTGTATTTTCATTTTTTTTTTCTTCTTTTCATTCAACCTCTGTAATCGTATTTCTCTGTTATTATTCGGCGAGCGAAACATTTTCACGATTTCTATCCTTGGGGATGCAACACTTCTGAAAATTGCAAACAGTCATATTTTTAAGATTAAAAACGTCGTCACGTTTAATGTTTTTTATTACCGTATATATTTTTACATTTTGTAAATTCAATAATTTCACAAAAATTAAATAAATACAGAACTTCCCAGAATATATACGGGGTTAATCGTTTTTGTTATGAACGCGAGTTTGAGTAAACGACCAATAGTGGATATTAGATAATTAAACTTAACGCCATCCATCATCTCGTAATCCGATAGAGCAGACGTATGCGTTGGAAAGCCACGCACCTGATACCCAGCGCGTCGCATAACTCTGACTAATGTGTGGCATTTCGCGGATAAACTCTACGTCCACAATCCACTATGGTCCAACTGAATAAAACAAATACAATCTGCACACCAACAATAAAAATAATAGGAAAAAAAATCAGAGCGCGATCGCCATACATTGATTACGTAAAAAGAAATTATCGCGCAGAAAGTGTAAATATCAACTAAGTTGTGCTGCGCAATGCTTACATCATCAGCTCGAAAAATTAATTTTCTATTTAGAAAACTCAATATCGGAATCAATTTTATCACCTTTACTGCGAACGTTAATTTATATTTACTGCATTGTCCTAATACTAGCGAGACCTATAAACCAGTTAATAATGAGACAATTAGAGAAATTTAAGAGATCATTACAATCGCGAATTTATTTCATTTGCACTCACACTTAATTACCGAAAGCAAAGCGGAGTTTACGTCGTTATAGCCCAGCTTTACTTTCCGAGAAGCAAGTTTGAATTTTAGTACTTCTCATGTTTTTTTTTAAGATAGTGTTATTATATAGTTATAAATTTGATTCTAAAATTGCATGCCTTATTATCGTCTACAAAACACATAAACAAATAAATAAGTTGTGTATAAACTGTATATAACAGGGAGAAAATATAATATTGATATTAGTAAGATCAGATTAATTATAAAATTCAAAGGATAATCTCTTGGATTACGTCTAAGTTTGCCCAAATGCTTAAGGTACCTACTGATATGTTTGCTTAGTCTCATAATATCTTCATGCTATAATTCAGTATTTAATCACATTCATCATTATTTTATATGGCTATAATTTTAATTGAGCTAAAATTAGTATAAAAAAATCTAACTAACTAAATTCATCTGGTTTATCGAGGTTGGTCATTCTTTCTAAATAAAACAGAATAAAAGCATACAATAATTATCTGCATATGGTACCACTCTAAATCATTTGATAGCACTTCGGATATAAAATAACAAACTAAAAATAATATATAAATAATCAAAACTAAACAAAAACTGAAATTCAATATTTTTTTTATTTGGTTTAAATTGTGCCTTTATTCCATTTGCATATTTAAAACAAAAACAAAATATGTGAAACAATCAAATATGTAATAATATACATTTGCATAGAATGACGTATATTGAAGTTATTGGAACATTTAATTTGCGTTGTGCAGCAAAGTGGATAAAAACTATTTAAAAAAAAACTATTTAGCGGACGAACCACAGCGTAATTGAATCGATCGGAATAAAACAAAATAAAATGAAACAATCAAATGCAAAAAAAAAGAAGTGTCAGATGAGATTATTCAAATTTACCAATATTAATGGAACCGTTGAAATTTTCATTTGTTTTTGCATATGTAATTGTATATTCGTACGAGAGAATATATTTGTTTTTATGTATTTTTTTAATAAATCTTAAAATCATTTGTAACTCACGATGAATTACGAAGAAGAGATTAATTGAAAACAATGAAATATCTAATCTGTAAAATTAATTAAATGTGAATAAAATGCAAGAAATATAAAATATTTGATCTGGAAAAATGCATACATTACTTATAAAAGGACTTTGATAGTATTTTATAAAAGAACTATCAACAAAAATAAATACTTTATCGTGCATAATAAGATTGACAACTGCAATCTGTAAAATAACTTTTTTGAGAAAAAAATATGAATAAATATAACGAAAGTAATTTTTCAAATGATTCTCTGATCTCATTACTACGTGCATCATCGATTGATTGAAACTTGGAGTGCTGAAAGATGACGAAAAGTCAAATATAAAATATGATCTTGTAACTTTCTTATTTCATTCAAGTTGGCTTAATAGATGTTTAATATTGTTTGCAAAAAGTAATTATATGCAGCGGTCCCGCTCGTGCCATTTTCATAATTCGCTCTCCTCCGAAATTAACGATTTGTCGTGTGCTGGGGGAAAAGGGAAAGTTTTAGCAACAAGCATCCGAATCTCGGAGCTCTCCGACGGCCAAGTTTTTGCTTAATTTCCCCAGCCAGACGTTAATATTTCCGCTGGCCGTGTGATTTATGCTAACGCCCACTTGATTCTCCCTATAGAAATTAGTTTAAAGAATTATTTTAAATAAGGAGGCCTCGGCGCTGGAGATGATTAATCTAGCGTTCTTATTCCTCATTTTTCACAGATTTTTTGATTTGGTTCTCGAATTCTTGCAGATAACTATTTTATTTTAATATTTTTATGTCGAACGGAATACGTATTACATAATCAAGTCATGACTTTTCTTGTCTATGCAATGAAAGATATCAAATATCAAATTTAAGCAGATAAATAATTTTATTATAACGTCTGAGATTAAGTTGCATACAAAATATTATATTTCTAACTAGTTTTAATAATTTTTAATGCAGATTGTGCAAATTTAAAATATATGTTGGGCATTCGCTTTGAAGACTGAAATAAATATATTGTGCTCTCAAACACTGTGATGTGAATTGGGGGCGAAATTGAAATGCTTCTTCTTTCGCCCAGTATAAATTTGTAAGGGAAAGTTAATAATTTTGGGGATGGAAGTATGTTTGTTGTTTAATTAAAATTTCCAAAAGGGCCACGCCAGAAACATTCTCCAATCTATTTGTTCTCTCCTGCGAAAAGTTCGGGGCTCCTCGCAATATAAGTCGATAAAAGATTATTAATATTCTCCGGCACCGTGGACCAAAAAAAAAACCACCCAAGCTCGGCACAGCCCGTTCTATATTAATTTCACGTCCGACTCCAATGTTTCCAAACCACCTTTATTGTGTCCGAATTCGAGTGAAAATTCAATTTGTGTTGCGCGTCGTCGAAGAATGGAGTCCATCTTTGGGGATGGAGGATATGGAATCGGGGATCCGAGTCCCGTGGGCGTGCACTGTATTTTTGTAAAATAGCTGGAACGTTTTATGTCGGTCGCAACAAAGGCTCTGACCGCAATATATCAGCTCCCAAAACATATGTTCACCCTGGATCTCGCTTATTAAATACAAAAACAGGAGAATATCCGCGTACGTCGCTCAGCATCCTACACTAAAGCACACGCCACCAACAAAACACACACACAAATACTCTATCTCATCATTGTTGTACACCTACTTATTTTAAGAACCTTCGGATATTGCATATACCATGAAAACCTGACTTCAGCCAAATCCTTGCATGAGCGTGTCATGTATGTTCACTCATATTCCTTTTTTTTTTCTTCAATGTCGAAAAGGTTTTGTACCAGTTCGAGCACTCTTGTCATAAATAAATGTCACGCTATTCTCTGAGCCCTTCGTTATTTTTTTTCATACATTTCATACAAATATATAAATCAAGCATCGTACGTTATACAATTTATTCTATTTCCATAGTAATTAATAGTTATGATTTATTTGTCATTATCATTCACACACATAAATTCATAAAAAAAATAATAAGCAAAATAATATACATTAAAAATAAAACAATTGCATAAACTCAATGTAAATAATACTGGCCAAAGTGCAAAAATTATATAAAAAATTATACATGTTTGTGCGGTTTATTATTGTGTATATTTAGTTTCTCGATTAGTCCGGTTTGAAACAGTCCGGGATATTTGCGTAACTGATTGATTTATTCTGTAGATAGTAAAATATAAAAAATGTGTCGTTTCATTATGTAATACATAAGCAAAGTGACATGTGTCTATGTCCATACTAGTTGGAAGGTGCCAGTAACTGTTACATAAAGTTCACAAAGCAACGCTGTGTACTTTGTGAACGGTAATGACTGAATGTTCAATATTTACGTAAGCAACGATTACAAGGATTTAAAGACGTATACACAGAACACACACATGCACACGCCTGAATGAATTTTCGCTCTCCGGTGTAATAAATCAATGACAATGGAAAGCTTCTAACAATCATTTGTAATGGAAAAAATAATATTATTTTTAAATTTATTGCAACAAATTACCTCAAAATAACACAATAAGAAAATTAGAACCAAATTGATTTGCTGCAAAGTGCTACTGACTATGATTTATGTATTATTATAGTAAGTTTAAAAGTTTTAATTATGAAGGACTAAAATTGCTAAAAACTAGACGCACTGCAATATACACATTTTGCTTTATCGTCACTTTTGGTATTTACATGAATAACTAAGGCGGAAAATGTATAACGTCGAGAGCTTGTTTCATATGATAAAGTAGTTGGAAATGTTTGTTGAAATATCTAAATTGCAAATGTAATTCCTGCTGGTGGTTAAATTTAATAACTTGGCGGGAATTATACTATTTTTACGGTCGCGTAGTGCAACATCAGCACATTCGCCAGGAACAGTGCCACGAAACGTGTGGAATCTAAATTCCGTTATGACATCCATTTATCAATTCGCGTTTTCACACATTGTCGCACCCGTCGTATCCCAGCAGTCTGGACCTTCTTCCCTTCGTCAAGACAAGTGTACCCCAGACGACCTCATCCCAGACACTATATATCATCTTCCAAGATACACTTTGAAAAATATGCTGGAGATTTTTACATGACAATATATAATTAATTCATAAAAAAAATGTTAAATTAAATAAGTATTGTGATATGAAATGAAGTACACCTAAAAATGTATTTTCAAATACTTACAATTATTATGTAATATCAACATTAATATATTAATATATAATATTATATAATATATCATTTTATAATGTTATAAAATTTTTGTCTTAATTTTAGAAATAATTATACTAAAGTTTTTGGAAAGGGTTAGTTATTGCATTAGCTGTTCAATGAACTTATAATTTAATTTTGTGGTCTAGGAATTATAACTTATTTGATTTTCGTGCGTTTCCAATTGCGCCAAAATTAAGCTGATTTTGCTTCGAAAAATAATTGAAAAAATACGACTATAATTTTATTTTTAGAGCAACTTCATTCGAGTTTAATGTATCTAAATTATGATTAGAGTAAATTTCCCTTTAAATGAATATCGGCACATTTTCTTTCATCTACCGTTGTTTTCAGCAATCGGAATAAACAGCAAAATCCTTGCGCTTAGACAAACAAATCTAGATATAAAATTTGCTGTTGGAGATAAATTACCTAAAATTATTGCAGATAAAATGCGCAATACGCCGCAGTCCACTATTTATTCTCGATAAATTCACATAATACCCGAATTTATGGGTCACTTTATAGCATCAAGCTTTCCTTCACTCGGCGCGGAAAAACTCTATATCTTTCTGTCTCAAAGAGACATTCCATAAATATCAACTATAAATGTTAATCGAATTCTAGCTCTTTCAACAATACACTAACATATTTAGTGGTCTAAATATAAATAAAGTAGTCAAAAGAAATCATTGTTAATAATAGGGTCAACACATTTAAATATATGGACGAAAGAAAAGGAAATAATTTAAGTATGGACTATATTCAACTATTAATTATTTTCGAGACAAATAAACAAGTAATATATTTGTCCAAATACATTTAGTATAAGTACAAAATATAATTGATTATTATATTTAAAATCTTTCTACACCTAAATGATGTAAGGATTTTATAATTTAATGAACATAATTTAAACACAAATTCTTTTGTAATGTAGATCTAAGCTAGTGGATCATGAATTTAAAACCGGAACCGACAACCGTAAACCGAAATGAACCGGAATTTTTAACTGAACGGTAACTGTAACCGGAATGAAAAATTGCTTAATATAAAAACTGAAACCGAAACCGGAACGAAATTTTAATTGCGGTTAATTTTGGTTCAATTTTTTTTTCATTGTATTGGTCGGTCTATTGTGAATAAAGTATATAAACAAACAATGTATAAGAGATATCGATGAAGTCTCGTTAAATAATCCGAATTCTTTTTTCAAATAAACAAATACATAATAAACAACACCATCAAGTCCGAATTGCATAAATATAAAAAAGCCTCAAACACCGACTAAAAAGAGAAAATTTTAAGAAGAAAGGGCAAGCACAAGTCTTGCGCAACTATCATAGCCCACTTGAATTGCAAATAATTGCGCTTCATGTTTTATTCTTAAAACCTTTTATGGTTGGAATTATTAAAAGAGACCTGATGCATCGACAAAAGTGAAAAATGTGTACATTGCGAAGGCGACAAAAAAAAACTGCCGTTTCCACCCAAAACCCGATTTGGGTAATTAAGTTTTCGCAACGTTCGCAATAAAATTTCGTAATATTTTTTTTACGGTCTCGTTTTCGACGCGATCCTTTATTTGTTTTCATTATATATTACATCTGAAAAAATAAACTCGTAGATTTAGTCATGTACTTATTCATTCACATTTTTCATGACCCTTTTATGAAATCGATAGTCAATCTTATTCTATACTTATTTCTGAAAAAATCTTTTCATTGTATTTTTTTTTACTTATTACATCAATATATGCTTGACTTTCATAGCTGTGAAACAATAAATAACAAATTATATGATTTTGTCTTCAAATTAATAAATAGCGAAAGTATACAAAATAAAGTTAATAAATCAATCACTAAATTTAGTATTTTAGTTAAAGAGGTTATTTAAATGTTTGATTGTTCCTAATTTTATTGTGTGAAACTCTAGTTTCAGTGATATCTATATACAAAACATGGACGGATCAAAGAGACAAACACGTCCATTGACATTGAAATGTGTGTGCTTGAATGCGTTCAATTCCTGGTTCGTTACAACATGTCGATTGGAAAATTGAGTATTTCTATTTGTACACATCTATACCTTTGTGAGTTTGTATACTGTAAGGCACTTTTATTAAATTGTTTTATCAAAGCGTTTCAATTTCTCTCTTTCTCTCTCGTACTTTTTTAACTGATCCTTTCGACATACTCAAATGGAATTCTTATAAACAGAACGAATGGAATGAGCATAAACAACAACAAAAAGTAATATAAAATTGTAGCGAAATCGATGTTATGTTTCTAAATCCACAGTTGATCTTTAGTTACGATCGCTTCAAACATTTATTTCGTTCGAAGCTGACAATATTTTCTGTTTCCTTTCATTCGACAAATTGACAATAGCAGTTTCGGTTTGGTGATATACAGTATTCATGCAACAAAGAGACCAAAAGTAAATGTACATTTTTAAACACAAGTGTTTCAGATTTATGCAGGAACATGAATAGGAAACTCTATCGGTGTCTAACAATTAATCTTCTTTGATTAATAGTGTCTACATTTATAAATACTACGAAAACTCAAATATTTGTAGAACTTCCGCAACTACGTTCGAATATTAATTTCAAACATTCAAAGTTTTTAATTTCAAATATGAAAGACATATCCTACCTATCCTATTATTAACCGATTGAAAACAATGAATTATTTAGAATAACTCAGTAAAATATTCACAATTTACTTATAACATTATTTTTTTAACTTAATGTATCACATGTCTTTTAGTGCACAATTTTGTGAGGTACTTCTAATAAATGTCGGGAATTTCATGAAGAATATTGTAAAAAAGATTAATTACTCAAAGAATAAGTTGTTATTAGAAATGGCTTAGTGAAGTACACCCCTTTTTATAGCGGTTTTAACGAAACGAAGAACATAAAACAGTGCAGGGCATGATAAAAATGAAGAAAGTAAAGCAGCACGACATGTTAAAGGAATAAATATAAACCGGAAGAGATGGGGAAGCCTTATGGTCCACAAAAGCGAAAATAACTGGCACGGTTAACGACGTGAATTCACGTCGCGACGCACATGCAGCGTTCACAATGGTTCTCTCGCTTAACAATATCGCGAAGCGACGCTTTTTTATGGTCCAGAGAATACATAATTTCATCCGGATCCGGCAACGCACCATGGGTTTTAATTAAACCGATCAAATATAATTGTAAACTCATAAGTCCGTCGCAGTTGTGCATCCAATGCATATTTGCAAATCAAACACATTCCGTACAGTTTAAACCCACCTGATACAACAAGTAAAGTACAATTAATATTTGACAATTTCATGCCCTGTTCAACTGTTTTACAACTCAATAAATAGATAGTTGTACGTAGGATTTTCATTACCGGTAACCGGTTTTAAAGGTTAATATAAAAATTATAGCTAAGTTTGAATAAAAATGAGGAAAAACCAAATTAAATTTCTATCATCTCATAGTAAAACACACAAGTGTCTGGCCAAAAAAAAACTTTTATTCTGCAGTGGCAATATGTAGTGAAATTGAAACTACACTGAACATTCTATTTGTTTACTTATTAGAAAGTGTTTGTTAATATCTTACACTTATTTCGTATTTGTTCTTGATGATTTTAGATGCCCTAGGTATACGGGTATTCCAAACTGCAAATATTTTACACAATAAATGTTGTTAAGTGATTATGGTAGTAGTAAAATCGAGTATTAAATCTAAAGACGTTTCAGTCTTGCGTTTAAGTTAAGAAACGTATTTTGTATAATAATACCGTTTATATCGGAAATATATTAAGCATACTTTATGAGCGTTTCGAGATTGCATCGCACCAGAGAATGCCCAACTCTCTGATGTGATTTTGATTAACTTTATTATAAATTTCTTACATCGCATCAACTGATTTTTTTTTGGTAATATACTAAATTGTGTTGTTCAGTACAAAAATATTATATAAATCACATAGAACATAATCCTCAATAAAATTAAATTTTGAATTAACAAAAATATAACTCAAAATAACAAAACAACAATAACAGTTAAATCTTATTACCGATTGAAACAAATTACATATTTACATTTTCATCTGTATAACTATTTCTAACTTAATGCAAAAAAAATCAATTAAGTCACATGCTTAATTAATTGATTTTTTTTCTCAGGAAAATCATATAAAATTGATGTTAACGATTCTCGATTCATAGGAAAAAGAAATAATGAATTTATTTTTCACTGTTCCTACGGTGATTACTGTTGTTCATAAAAGAAAATGATGCGGAAAGAAAATAGAGTTTGTTTGTCGCTTAATAAAAAGCGGCAGAAATAAAGCTAAAATATGATGTGATATTTGCAAGTCAAAGCGGATATTTTAGTCAAGTGAAAGGAACGATAAAGTTCCCGTAAAAACAAGTACAGAGTGAGAGACGGTGATGGCGTTGGCACGGAAAAACCTGGATCCAGGAATAAGTGAGAAAAACCACGTACAACCACTAGCACTGCATGTGCAAGAGATGAGTTCATAAGTAGGATTTTTACGACCGTTAACTCCATAGCTAATAGAGAAAGTTTTATACATCGTAAAGTAACAAAAGGGGAAGCAACTGAACAAAAAAAAATATGTGCCGCGTATAAGTTTCTTTTATTTTTTTTTGACAAAGGGTCACAGAAAAATAGTAAACATAATAATAATAATAACAGGAAAGAACATGAAACTTAAATTGAAGAAATTGAACAAACTAATGCTGTAAATATTACTTTTAATGACAGTGGATTAAAAAACTTGTGAACTATGAACATTGTAATATACAAAACTATTCGAGAATTATATTTGGAAAAGAATATTTAACGATTAATCCTTATTCACCTGAATCTTAGTATCAAGTTGCACAACTGGATTTTCCAGGGAATATTACAGTTAATAATGCAAGGACCGGCAGTAGAAATACGGCACGTGAGCAACTTAATACTTGAGCTGTATTATGCAACCGATTAGTGCTAAAATTTGCCATGCTCAACCACAAAAGGACTATAAAGTTACTGAATATATTCTCATAGAATTAATATTAGTTTGTTTCTTCGCTGACACGTTTTATGACATTTTCCTGCAAAAATCTAAAGGTGACGTAATACAAAATGTAATGAACCAAATGTCGGGCTGATTTTTACAATGGAAAAGCAATTATTTTCACAGATTGCAGCGTTTTGTTCTGCAAAATTAACGTCGAGTCGGGACAATTTTAAATTAAATTTCGTACATTGCCGTGTTCGCGCATACCAACTTTTCATTTGAGGACACATCAGATCTATATAGGATCTGGATAGTCAAAGTATTAATAATAATACTTAAATTCGACTGTCCGTACGGAGAAAATGAAGTTTTTTAATGACACATTTTGTAACTGATTATTTTTCTTGAATTTATCTTTTTTTTGAATATCATTAAATTATGTATTTCATACTATCTATATGGGTTTTTATATTTATATTAACCATCAACCGTTCCGAGAAATATTTCATCTTCTGACTGTCCGCAGGTGTAAAAAGGTTCAAAGACGTAATTTTTCTATAAATAAATAATCTACGATATTTATAAAATTAATGTATACTAAAAAAAATCTAGGTTACAACTAATATATTGTATTAAATTCAATTAAAATTACTATTATATTTGTAGTCTTCAATCAATAATTCAACACCAATCAATTTATCCACCTGCATCACGCGTCACGTCCTCCTCATTCATATCTAACTAAATGAAATGAGTATAACCTCACCATACTAAATAACTTAAAAGTTCTAGAATTATGTTTACGTGGATCCGGCATTATTGCAATATTTACAGATCGTCCTTTGGAGATTGATTTATCGAACTGACCTAGTATAAACGAACTTCAATGGTTTCAGAAAATTCTAAGACTACTAAGATTTTTTCTCCATATCGATGTTTTTGCCTGTGCGTACATGTATGTATGTATGTGTGTGCGGGAAATTTCGATAAGGGATCGGTAATTTGGGTACATAGGCGGAGGTCGTCAGGGGTCTTGTTTGATAATGCACAATTTACGGTCGTGTTTTGCTATTCCCATTTAAGTCTCTAGGACTCCGTAAGCTGACAGCGTGCCGTATCTCCTAATCTCGGCACAAACACAGGTTTCAGAGCTTCACACACCTAGGCACGATCGCGTTTGCGGAAAGCGCGAACTCATCCATACTTACCCACGTACATCCACAGCACACACCTATACTTGCTCCAGTGAGCATATACATCTTACCTACATATACAAGAACTTACGTTTGGATCTCTCGCAACGACCGTCATTCTAAGAGACAAACACGGATATTATGCAAGTCTGACGCCAACATCCCCAAACGACCAATAAACTTTTCACTTCTTTACGTTAACAATAGGATTATCGACATTTAGCGCAGTCTTTATAGCTTGACTGTTATAGTTCTTTAAAATCTTGTCCTATTTTCTCCGTGAACATTAAAGTTCTAAAAACATTAACAAAAACTAATGATTATATTTTTCTCAATTTATTTGAATATATATTCAATAGTAATATAAAATCAATCTTTCTCAGAATACGTTTGATGCTCTTGACGTTTTTTCATTTATCCGCTTTTGGATTCTCACATAACTACCTATTATTACTTTCATTTTGCTTCAATAGTTTAGTTTTCTTAAATAAAATGCTATAGTTACAATGAACGATATGAAAACCATACGGACCAATTTAAAAAGTTGAAGAATTATACAATTCTATATTTTCATCGTACTAAATTTGAAATATATTTTTATCAAGATAATGAGTGCTAATCTGCAAGATTTAATGTTTGATTTACTGTGAACATATTCTATTTACTTTCATGTCCCTCAGAACATGTGGAAATATGTTTCGAAGGACAAAAAAGCGTATTGAGATACGAGAAAAAAAATAACGCAAGTGAGTAATCTAATCATGTTAGGGCGGGAAATGTTGAGGGTGGAGTGTGCTGTGGAGAGAGCAAAAAATATGTGCGAAGACAGAAGATTGCCTGATATGTATTCCGGTCGGCTGTTGGGGTGTTTCGGAATTTAGTGCGAAATAAAAAGGGGGATTAATAAAAGTGCTATAAAAAGGCGACGCAGTAGTAAAAATCCGAACGCATCGGATCAAATGGTGGCGCGAGTAATTAGGTTTACATTATTATGCCGGACGTAACTATAGCGGAAAGAGGTACAAAAATAAACAGTTGCCATTCGCATTTACGGAACGAAATTTCTGGCGCATTCTATTATTTTCGAATAACATTTAAAATGCAATTTGGTAAAGTGCTTGTTGTTGTATAGTGTATGGTTGGTGTGTGCGGTTTGTTGTAGCGATCACGAAATTTTCTTCAGCGTAATTCGTATACATCACGCGATCATACAACATTTCCCGATTTGGCGACAGGATTTTAATGGGGATGTCACGGAATGCACTTACTATTTCGCATGCCATTTGACACTGCAATGACAGATACCTCTTGACCTAAAGCTTTCAAGCGCACCTTCAAATTACAACCATATGTACATGATTATGATTTCTATCTAATTACTTCTATTATATAATAATATAATACAGCTTGAGAAAACATTAATTTATTGGTGCCACAAAATTAGTCATTTATAAACTTATTATTGTAATATAAATATCCAAAAGATCTCCGAATTAAGTAAATATAAAAACAAGTTATTTCCAATCTGAAATGAGAAAACCTTGAGATTTGATACATGGTATCAAATAATAGATATTATTATCTTAATGAAATAATGTACAGAAGAAATAAATAAAATTCATGAAAATTCTATATAAATCACATTAATTAAAAAGAACTAATATTTTTGAATGTTTGGCTTTACCAAATAAAATTATGTCCCGTTTGGGAATTTCATATAAAATTGTGGAAAATCAAAAGTAGTATAATTGAAATAATTAATTCATCCAATTAAATTATGCATAATTCTCTTGAGTATATGATTCATAGCGTATACATTTTTTGGAGCAGGAGATTAATATAGTTTGAAATGATTTAATTACGTTAATGCATTGATTTAAACCATCATTTGAAATTATACCGGATTTCAATAATGCCATACAACATCAGTACGCCATACAAAATGTTGAACATTTGAAATAAATAGAAGCTATCGCAATTTACATGCCACGAGAAGCGTGCAAATTTGATGCAATATAATTTAGATTCGGTCACAGTTAATGCCAAAATACCCGGCTGCATTTACAATTATATCGTAAACCTTTTAATTATTTCGAACCGGAATTGCAACATATGAAAAGTTTAATAAAATTAATGTGAACGGTAATCCTCTTACGAGAGTTTGTAAACAATTAACTGGATTCGCGTTAGAGCTGTGCAAATTACATTTTGAAATATACGATAAAATACATGTCTCGTCATGTGTACCGGAACCACATTGCGAATAATGCTCTTCGCGTAACATTCAACAACCATCGCTATTTGACAAGAGTTCGTCGTCGAGGATTTATTTGACTTTTAAGTAGATGCGATCTAGTCGAATTTAAAGCGAGCCTAGATTCTTGTTGCTGATTGGAGGTGTCCTACGCAGGATTAATGATAAAAAGACGTGTATATAAAACAAAGTTGCTAAAAAAAATGTAATACAACAGCTGTAGCTGTAGTTTTACGAGCGTTCATTTCCACCTGCGCATGTTATATGTGGCCCAAAACGCACGGTCGATATCATAGGTAACGGCTTGGGGAGGGGCGAACTTGCAATGATGTAGGTCAAAAATTTGATACTTTTTTCTTGTTCTTTTAATAGTTGTTATATGTCACATTAAAGAATTATATTGGATAAACTAAAAACGAAAAACTAGTTACTATATACAACTTAGGGTTAAGATCTAAACTTTTTTTGATATTTCAATTTTATATATTTAAATAATTAATATAATTTTAACAAATCGAAATACTAAATCTCTACTTGACTTAATTTATGTAATTTAATTATTGTTTTAATACATTAATTCAATGAGTTGAAAATATGATTTCCTTTATTAATTATAATGTTTAATTTTATATTAATATACAACTTTGGAGTTAAAAAAATATGCTCAATTTTTTCTCCAAATAAGCGCAAAAATTATTTTGAAGAAATTAAATTATAAAGTTTAAGAAATCTTCAATAACTTCTTCTTGAGTTGTAATTTATTTGCACGCGAAATGCCTACGAAATTTCGATTACGTTAATTGAATGTATATATAAAATATTTTTTTTTATAAATAAATTAATCAATAAAATTATTATATATTTGAATTGTACATGCGATTATAAAGAAAAAATTATGATATGGAAGTAAATGAAGACTAATGAGTATAAATTAATTTGTAAAAAAAAATGATTTATCAATATCTATTTGGATTGATAAAATGGTAAAATGCTGTAATGCACAACAGAAAATAATTAATTATAATTTATATAACAATGAGGGCAACAATGGAACTTGCTAATGCAATTTTAATAATAGACCATTATAATTTGGTATTACTACATGCATTACATTATTAATAATATCGTCAATTAAATATAATAATAATATTTATTGAAATAATTTTACTATAAATCTGAATCATGTGATTAAATATATGTTTATGAATTTTCCTGTAAAATAATTTCAGAAAACAACGTTAATTTATATCATTGAAAAATAATAAAGTTTGGCAAAAAAGTAATTTCAGTTTTCACAAATTTATATACAGCGTTTTGAAACACTTTTGTCACTGTTATAATAAAAAAAATCAGCTGTTAGTTTTTGATCAATTTTATCGTACAGTTCGGAATCGGTTCGTCATATAACAGTTAACAGTGCGAGAGATTCCAAGGAACCATCCGATGATTCAGATGATTTGATCAATGAAATGAAGTAAAGGATTTACGTGTTAAATATTCTGTAAATATATTTCAGTCGTGTGATATTGTTCTAATAAATTATTCAAACTATACTATAATTATTGTTGAACATGAAGCAATTCATGTGCAATGATTAAAGATAATTGAAATGATAAAACATTGTATCAATAACAGTTTCATTTTTGTTTTGGTATGTTAATTTGAATGGAATTAGGGTAAAAGCAAATGATGTATTTTCAACTGGAGCATATATAAATTATATTCATCGATCATCAATTAAACAGTTTATGTGCATTAGATAATTAGTTGACCTAAGTTAAATTTGAACAGGAAAGAAACTGATTTGCAGCAATCGACTATGGTGATAAGATGAATGACAATCGAGAATCCTTCTTCTTTCATCCTCCTTCTGCTTTTCACAGAGACGATTACAGTTTTATCACTTACCTATAAATCGGCTTGCTGCCTTTGTCGCGATACCACAGGACCATATAGACCCTATCCTCACGAACATTCGGTTCTATATCGCAAGGTAATGTTGCACTTCGCCCCAGAACTGCATCAACCTCAGATAATCCAACTGCAACATCAATGAGAGAAATATTATACATTAATAAAAACAAATAACATTTTTTTTAAATAATCAACACTACATTTTGATTTAAATAAAATAAATATAGATTTAGAATTAGAATTAGTAAATAACTTTAACAATCATTATGTAGCATTTGTGGAATAGATGGCTGTGGAATATGTAGCAAATGTATGCATGAAATATCAAAAGAAATACGACATAAATCTTTTCTGTCATTAATGATAAGTATACTCTGTTTTGAGACATTTTTAAGTGTTCCAGAAGTTTAAACATTCCATAAAATGTATCCAAATGCTTATGATGTTATATAAAAAATTACAATTGATTAACTATTCATAAATTTATTCATGTATTGTCAATATTTTGATGACCTGAACATTATGATTTTATTGCAACTTCGTATCAAAAATCGGAGTTGTTTTAAACATTATATAATTTTTTATGATTATAATTTTTTTTATTATTAATTATTTAATAATCTGTATTAATATGAATTACTTGCCAAAAACAATTCTAAATGTTACAAATTTTATTTATCATTCACGAAAGGCTAATGCTATGACTATATAGTCCACATGATGGACACACGAAAGCAAATCACACATGAGTATCTAGTGTTATAACGTTAAAGTAATTAGTAATCATGATGTTCCCTGAAAAATAGCAGCTGTAATTGCAAAATAAATATGTAAAACATATGTCTATGACAAATAGAGTTTTAGTCTGAATGAAAATTTTGATTTTAAATATATTGTTAAGATGATTTGCGATGCGTTTTTTGATAATATCATTTTTAATGTTCTCTCTAGCATAGTGTTAACATCGAATGGCTTTCAGTGATGGCAGCTATGAATGTGAAATAAGCATATTTTATATACAGAGAAAAAGAGCGTCGGGAGTCGAGATTTATACGATTCCATGAAGGGGTGTCCGGGAAGCCTGGGCACATTAGGAAACCGATTTGAATCTGCAAAGCAGAACGCGGCAACCGCCTCCGTCCCCACTGTCTCCACCATCCACCACCCTTCTTCCACCCTCTCGCCACTTTTGCGCCCCGAGATTCGATTAAGGATGAATGGAGCTATTTTCCTGCTGACTGATCAGACGGCGACGCCGCACACCATACGACAAAATGGTCGCAAATTAACAAATTTATATCCTAATTAGCTGCACATTCATTAGGGCCCGCACGGAAAACGGCAGCCGCTCTAGATATAATAGTTTTCATAAAGGATTTTGCTCAGGAAACTCATTATATTCGCGTATTAATTTCAATCCTTCTAACGAATCAGCAAATTATCAAAATGATGATTGTCCCAAATTTTCTCTTAATCGTGCTAAAACTGGCATTACGTCAGTTTGTGCTTAGTTCTAACAAACAAATTAATATTTTAACAAAATACAATGTGACATTATTGCGCATCATTATCTTGCTTCCCTTTCAATATTTTTTATTTTGTAATTATATTTTCAATATCATTCAGAATTCTTATAAAATGTGAGGAAAATCAGATCACTATAGTCAAATAATGTAAGTTAAAACATTATTTTAAGAAGGGTGGTAAATACAGTATATAAACAATGTTGCTGCCAAATTTATACATTTTTTCATTTAATTAATTAAATTTAAGTTATCTTTTTAAATACGCAAAAATATAAGAACAGTAGATGTTTTAGTCTTTTAAATAAATGATCATAAATATGTTGATGATATGATGCAATAAATCTTTTCGCAAGGAAACGTAACGAGATAAATGCACGATGTTTAATGCATCATTTCATCATTATCTGGAACATGATACATGGCCTCCGGACAGAAATATTTATTTCATTTGTAAGATGATAGATTTAGTACCTATTGACCTACAATAATAAATATATTTATATACTAATATTTTAGTATTTGGTAGTCTTTGGAAGTCTTCCTGCAAAAATATTTATATATCGTTTCATATATAGTATGGATACAGCATTATAAAATAATTCCACTAAGTCGCCGAATTGATACAAGTAACATAAACAAATATAAACTTCACCGTGTGAGAATCGGAAAACAGTTCCTAGTGTTATTGAACATTCTAGTTGCATCTTAGTGTTGTTTGTGATCACGAAATTTCCAAACTTGTGTTTACATTTTATTTGTGTATTTTTTGTACAAAATTGTGCATGTCTCCGAATAAAAAGCCAAAGAATTAAAAGAACCATAGATATGAAAAGCAAAATCATTAAAAATCGAGACCATGTTATCCTTTTTTCTTCGGCAAGGAACGCATTATCGTAATTTACATTAGTTTATATGAGAAAACGTGTTTCACTATACGACTAAAAATCCGGAATTTTTTTAACGGATTAAACAAGTTAAGGTTCCATTGTATTTGAAAATATGGATCGATCAGTTCTTGTCGCATCTCGAATGCCAATCATTTTGATTCTGTCGCGTGTTACCACCTTACGCTCAGCTTACGTCCTCGATAATTTGCTTTCGCAGTGTATTCGCACTGTATTCCGACGATGCACAAGGATCCGGTTCAGTCTATAGAAATACCAAATCCCAGGATAACAGACGAACGATGTCTCAGTTGTTCAATCAAAGATCTCAGATATACGGTCTACCCGAATTGTGTGCAAATATCGGATTGGCTCCTTACAATGCATCCTTCAACTACAGACTATTCTAATCATTGATGGACTAATTCCATCACGAACAGGTATTAGTTTAATTTCACAACTAAGTCAACTCTGATTGGCCAAAGACGAACTTCTAAACTTGAACAGTGGAATTAAAACTTCTTGTGTGATCGATTGACTGTTAACATCATCAAAAGTATTATGATTTACTCGAAGATTGTTCTTAAATTGTTAGTTTTTTTTATCTTTATTGATGTTATTACTTATCGAACTGCTTATTATTATGGTATAGCTATTACATTAAATTATATTTATAATTCACTTACTTGCTTTTATTGCTTTCATTTGTTTGTTGCCTATACCATATATTTTATAAACACATTTTTACAATGAAATTTAATTATAAACAAGCAATATTATGCAACAAACTTTATTACGTCTGCGGTTAATTCGACTGATTTCGGTTTCTGTCGATATAATGAAACATCATTAGTAACAATAATAATCATAGCAGATGATGATTATAGATGTAATTACTTATTATTAGCATAAATCTCCATGAGAATACCTATATTTCGCTTGGGTGTGTCAGACGATCAAGGATTATATTAACTGCGATAATTACATTTCTCACAAGGAATACATCAAAAATGGCCTCCAGCGACTGCGATATGTGCGTACGATATTAATCAGGGTGGAAATGTTCGAAGCAAAGGAAATGGGAGGAAGTTGGTGTGCGTAGGCGCGTTAATTCATGTTAGTTAATTGATTTTAGTTTTGGCATTGATCTGTAAACTGTGGCAGTGGTAGTGGATTAGTAATTGCATTGTTTACGTCAAGACTTGTGTGGTTTTGGTTAGGAATGTTCGCTCAGTAAGCTGTCGGGTTGCGATATGACCGCAGGAATACACGTCGCCATAATCTCAAGGAAAGGACCGGACAAACCACCCTCAATCCCACCATGTTAACAATGTTTCGCTACCCTTCACCTTTCAAGCATTGCTCTGTACGCTACATAATAAATTAACAGAGGGCACTAATGAGACCCTAAGATGCGCCCTAAATAAACATAAGTTTTATTGAGCAGGCTTTGATAGGACCATTACACTTTTTTAAGGGTCATTCAAATAAACACCCTCACCTCAACTTCTTCTACGCTCTCACTCCTTCTTGCTCGCACATTTTCTCCTTTCCGTTCATTTTTTGTTTCTCAAGTGTATATTATATTACTCCCGAGATGCCGCACAAATACATTTCATGAACCGTGTTTAAAGCTCCCGTTTTTTGTAACCGCGCATTAAATAGGCACACTTACTTATATTATTCAGTAATATTCAAGTACAGCTTGAATTTGTAAATTAGTCAGATTTTCAAAATATCCTTGTTATATATATGGAGTGAGGCCCCGAATAAGTAAAAAAAAGAAATATATTGTGATTTGGGGCTTGAATTTACACGGTTAACTGACCTTAGATACGCTACTGGTAGATGAAAATACTTTTTGACGGTTGTGTAAAGCTTTCACAGGTAAACTTAAACATTAACCGCTAACCTCAAGCCCTACACACCTTTATAGCAATAAAAAGCTTATTTTACGAGCAACTCGGATAAGGCGATGAAATGTTGGTGTTTTTGTGGCAACTATGTATGAATCATTCGTTTTTAAGGCCTTCCCAGTTCTATGACGTTTTCATATTATTACGATCAGACATATATTTTTTCATCAAAACCTGCGATCATATATAATTTACATAGATCAAAAGTAGTTTTTGTTCTTTTGAAAATTGGTTGATACGCAATGGTTAAATGAGGAAACTCAAATAAAACTTTATCTTTGGGGGTGTTAAGTTAACAGGATTCTCACTTTTTCCTAGTTCCCATTTGAGGCAAACAGCGAAAAAAAGAGGGACAATATAAGATATCGCCTTGCCTTCATCTGTACCATTGAACAGTAAATGGAATACTTAGCGATGTCTATTGAGTCTTCCCGTATTGGTTGAAAGGCAATCCGGCAACACAAAGAAGACAACGTTCTGCGCAATTACCGAGAAGAGGCCGACAACAATGGAGGGACCAAAACGCGCCGCACTCTTCTCCTTCAGAACATCCAAACACCTTATACTCGCCTATTAATTATTCATTTCGCCCTTAAATGCTAACCATTTCGAACCTACATATATATTATACGTTATAGATAAGATTTAAGATTGACTGTTCGGTACTAATATTATAAATTGTTAGACGTACATGTTATAATTTTGATACTATATTCTAAATCAAGAATAAAATATTTACAAAACTCTTGTTCTATTCAACATGAGATATAATTATTGGTATATAAAATATTTTTTTGTAACTACTAGTATTTTCTATTAAGTCAAGATCTGTAAATAAGCAAAACAGATTTTTTAATTAATTATTTTCAAAATTTATTTGAGAAAAAAACAAACTGAATTTTTTGGAATTATTTTACAAATAATTGAAGTGAGAACGCATTGTAATCAAAAATATTAATTAATAATATAGATTAAAGTATGATATAATAAAAGAAGAAACCTTTGATCTCGGTTTTCCTTTATTTTCTTGCCAGCACTATCCACCTCGACAACCAGAGAAAAATGAAAAAGCAGATATACACAATTGAAGAGGAGAACCAAGGCGAGTTGTGTATAAAACAAATTAGACAAATTAATTAAATCGAAAACAGAAAATTACGTAGCGAATTGAATATCGACGGGGGCCTCCGTCGCTTTGAGTAGACGGGCAACTCATTATTTTTATGAGCCATTTGTTCAAAATTAATTTCAACTCTGTGTGAGAACGTACGCCCGGTCCTGGGTCTTCCCCTTTTAGCAATTACCATGAGGGAGATGGTGAAGCAGGGAGAAAAAAAATAACAGAAGGAGAGAAAAACGAGTGCTGGATAAGCTGGAAAAGGACGAGTGGTCCATTACTAAAATCAATTTATTCGCCCTTTCTACATTATCAATTGCATCCACACATCTCGGATCTCAGCGCCATCTATGGTTTGCAAATAATTACATATAAATATTCCAAAAAATAGTGTGCGCACTCTGGTTTTCCAATTAGAACAAATTAATCGCTAGAAGGCAATTCAATAAAGTATAGCTTGAAAATGGAGCTCAGTAAAATCCTTTATTGCCAGAATAAAAGCCAATGATAAATGTACTTCGAGATTTCCTCGATTTTTCTTTTGCTCCATTTAACGCGGTTCATTTATCGCTTTAAATATTAATAGACGATGCTGAAAATTTCCTCAGTTTGTATGCAAAATTGTTTGAAGAAACTATATAATTCTAACTAGTATGCTAAGTTCAATTCTCATCAGATATGCATTCGTGTTCTATGTGTGAGAGTGCTTCTACAATTGCTACTGCCATAACTATATCATTAAACATTTCTCTTATTGCCTTCGCCGCAACTTCTCAGCTTTGTCATAACTGCGTGCCCTCAACTACGTTTATAATTTCCTTCGTTAATATTGAAACAGCATTGATGTTTAAAGTACTATATGTGTACATGCGTATACATCCTTTTGCATTAACTGCTTATATAGGGTCTCTCAGCATGAATTTAATTTGGATAGTTTAATTTACATCAAGTAGACATATTTAGATTTACTAATGCTATTGCAACAAATTATTCAAGGCAGTCCATGAACCGCAAGCACACCTACAAAAAAAGACAGCTTTACAACGTCATTAAAGTCACAGAGAGGTATGTACATCATCTTTTACTGTCTCCGAAATATTCACCTTTTTGTTGCTAATAAGTCGTAGTACTTAATTATAAGTGCTAAAATGTTTATATCGTCCAATTAAGAACATTTTTTATGATTTAATTAAAGTCTGATGTATTAATTATGTTTCAATTATATTATTTCTGCTAATTAAACAATAGGCTCCTTTTACCATCGGTTTTCGTTAATAAATAACAATTTCCAATTTCCATTTACGGAGCTTATTTGCTGTTTTTTATAGTGCGTTCCACTTTTTCTGCAAATTTCTTTTCTTTTTGTTCGCACTTCAAAGTGTTCTCGTTTGAAATGAAAGCAAGAAAAACAAGAACAATAAAAAAAATATATAATGGAAGCAAAGACAAAATACTTAAACATTGACAAACGACCTTCTTTTGGCACACCCTTCACTTGGAATGAAGGCAATGATGTCTTCTATCTGCTTATGACAGGTTAAACAAAAAGGATTTGTCCGTTACGTGGGGCTGTATAAAAATGGGAAACAAAATGAACTTTTGACGCACAAAGTAATACATAATGAATAATCGGTTCTGCATAATTACTTGATCAAAGGCAAATTCCATTTGCCTTAATATTAGCGAAAACATGATTAAAATTGATTTTCGATCCAGTCTGATAATTGATCGATTTAATAACAGGGTGCTTAATAAAATTTTAATTTGCTTCTACGTACTGTAGTTTACATTCGAAATACATTACAACATTACAATTAAATCTATTTTCAATTAAACGTTCCTCATATTGCAAACTAATGTTGACTGATTGATCTTTTCCATTACCATTTAATCTTTATCTGCTGAACATTTACGTGCACTAAATTACTGGTGAGCACAGTACAAAGCTTCTTTCCATCATAATTTCCTTAGTCGTTCTACTTGATCATTTTCCTTTTTGATAGGAATAAGTTGTGCGTACGATGGATGTGAAGTGGAAGGCGGAAATTGATTCCTCCCTGCGGACCGGATTTTAATTAATTTAGGGCTGGAAACCCCGCAAAAATGCCAACGAAGACAGGCGAGAAGTCTGGAAGTCAAAGTGTCAGGGCTTACTCTAATCCCAAAGGGTATCAGCCCTGAAGCTCCCACAACACCGCACAGCGAAAACCGAACTTTTACATTTAAATTACGTCAGCTATATACTTTTCTATTGTCCACTTTGTTTCCTAATGCACTGAAAAATGGAGCATTAATTATGAAACTGATTTTAATTAGTTTACTTTTTATATATAATGGTTATAACTTTATATAAATTTAAATATCAGTTAATCTATTAGACAAATATTTAAATTAAAATGAGTAATTAATGTGCATAAACAAATTTCATAATTATTAAATTTTAATTTATTTCAAGACTCTTCTAACGATACATTCTACTTATTCCAGTTGGAATATTATATTAACCAACATACATCTTGCAATATTTCGAAGAAATGCAATAATTCATCAAATGTCTGCAATATAAAATAAATATATTAAAATGCATAAAGTTCAGTTAAGTAATTGCATAATTTTGAAAGAATTCCAAGGGAAGAGGGGGGAATTAAAGTTTGTATATAAAAAAATGAATGGATGCGGCTTTGAAACTTTAGAGTTTTAAGTAATAATTATTTTCAAGTTCTCGGGGTTTAACGAGAAAAAAAAATAGATTAAGAAAGCTGTTTGTTATTTGCGCTGACAATCGGCAATAACTTAAATGGAAAAGAATTTCGAATAAATTTGAAAAATTGTGTAAAGTTGTTGTCTATATAGAATTTAAGTAATAAGGACCTTATTAATAACGTAATATTAATATTTGACTAGATAATAAGCAACGGCAATAAATTACGACAACGTAGTTTGATAACTGGGTGTCTTGTTTTCAGTGCTTTGTATACAGGGACAGTGAGAGAGTTGTGTGACCGGAAGTTGGTCAAAGAGGTCCCTCTGCATACTCTCTGATTACATCCTCTCGTCGCAACCGCAGACTCCATGAAGTTTGTAGCAGCAAAGAAGAAGCGACGACAACAGCTAGTATGACGCAGAAAGGTATGGAGTGAAAAAGGAAAGAAATGGTAAAAGGACAATCAGGATAACACCATTATCAAATCGGCTCTACGTGCGTTTACAACTGAAAGTGTTTTCAATTTCGCGGCTGGTGCGCGCGAAAATTTCAATTTCGCAATTCGTTCCGACCAAAAGATCAATCGTATGCATATGAGGCTCACTCCACTCCAAGCAGATTCCCCGATACGGGAATGACGAAAGGTTTTCCCCGATTTGAATTTCTCACTTCTATGCTCACCATATAGCGCGCCCTTTAATTTAGGCGCAACGAAGTTAGAATATTTCTTTTTACTTAGTAATTTATTCGCTTTCAAGATTACATATACCGTTTTTTTTATAAATACATTATTCATTACTTGCTATAAAGTAATTACACTTTTCTTATACAATAAATAAATACAAAATATGTATATGATCAAATAAAATGTTATGTGTTATTCAATCTGCAACAACAATATGAATACATTCATAGTTTATAAAAAGTACGTTTTAATAATATTTGATTGACTAAACTGGTAAAATCTAAAGTCAAATCTTAATAAATAATTTGATTATATCAAATTCTAAGTGTCTTCTTTTCGCGTTCATATCGGACGGAGACTTTGAGAGTTGATGGGCGTCAAGAATTCGTATATTACGTAAGTTCATATCTAGTGCGCAGCGAATGTTACCGCCGCATTTTATCTTTGGCAAAGGTCCCTCGCCCCCACCGTTTGGTCGCAAACTGAAATATTTCCGTTTTTGATCGTTTAGAGCACGTCGCGCGATGCACGCCCCCATAAAATAGTCCCGCGGTGAATTCGGTCGCTTTAGGTTATAGTATGGTCCTCGGGAACTTCGGAAACAAGTCACATTTGTTCCGCCACAAACTCCGGCTGGAAAATAAAATTCCTGAGGGCCAGAACCCTTCCCTCCACGCCACCGCCACCGGCTCTACGTTGCGCTGCGCTGCATGCAACCACGTAGCAAAAACAAAACTACCGCATATTAAAAACATGTTTGTTTTCGGATGGTGCACAAAAGGAGGACGAGATCCTTGAAAAAAAATCACATATGAATACAAATTGGTAAACGCGGTTTTCGCTTTTGTTGCTTTCTTCTGTGATATCATATCGATTCGTTATGTTATTCTTCGATTGTTTTGAACTGCAGTGTTCAGGTGAATTCAGGTAGAATACATTGAGCTTTCCACTAGGATATTGCTGGAAATATTAAATTTTCAAACTAATTAAAGTTTGTAGTGTACTAGTAAGTTTCAAATGTCCATGCGAACTTTGAAAAGTTATATTTGATTATTGATATAATGTTAGGAATTTAATAGCAACATAATTAATATTGTAACCGTCTTATGTAAAAATTAAAAGAAACTAATAAATACTAGAGTTTCTACAAAAACCAACTTTTCAATTTTAACAAAAAATACGCGCACCATTTTAGTTAATGAATACATCGTAATATAATTGTAATAATTAATCATTCAGAGTTAAAATTAAATAAAAAAAAAATGCTGGAGATTTAAATTAACAAACGCATAGTTTGAATATATTTCCATTCTTAATGAGACCTGTATTTGCATTAACGATCATTCCTTGCTGTACAAACCAAGCTGGTCACACGATTACCATATTAGCAATTGCATAGAAGGTCAGAAATTATTTGGTTTTATTTTTAGTTAAGAAAATTTCTTAGAAACTTCACTAAATTCCTGCATTTAATGAAAATCCCTAACCACTATTTCATCATAAGTAATTCACAATGACAAATTAAGTAAATTAAAACGAATTTTACAACTTTACATGTATTTTTTTTACAAAATATATTTATTATAATAAAATAATCAGCAGTTAACAAAAAATAAAGCACAGTCCAATGTATGTCCAATTCTTGAAATTGTATTTCCAGGAATTGAATTGATTGCAATTTGAAACCGTTATCAATGCGCATAATTTCATAAAATCCAAATTAACCGTGGTACAAATAGCATGTGCATACACAAATGTACACAAATATATTTATTCTTCGTTATATTTTTTTTGTTTTTCGAGCGTTGCACCCATCCATTCATTTTATTCGATTCCGCCGATGTTATAATCCTATAAATTTGCACATCGACTAATTACACATGCGAATTTTATCATATGAAAATCTGAATTAAATTCATGGATTAACGCAACTGTGACGGTATTCGAATTTCCATATTCATCGATGGCAAATGGATGAAACTGATGCGGTTAGTGTAATTGATAAAGCCTTTCGCCGTGCGCGATTTGTTGCCATTCCGTTGAAATAATAAAGAAGAACGTCTCGGGGAAAGTTACTTTTTCAGCTAATAAAGTTCGTCGGAACGTCTGCGCCGAGGAAGTTTTCCGAGCGGAAATCCTTGTAAATTGCTTTTCCTCCTGGATTATATTCGATTGTAACCAACGGTAGGAAACGATATTTTCCTTAGTTTTTGTTTTCTTCTTTCGTTTCTTATCGCATTCCAACCCACCTTTTCTCGAGAAAAATAGCCAATCATTAATTAACCACAACTACGCTTAGGAAAACAGTTTCCAAATGATATACATATACAACTATGCAATTTTTTTGAAGAGACTAAGAACCAAAATGTTTGACATAATTGATAGCTTCAATGATTGCAATCCGATCATTGAAGCTATTTAAAGATGTTTTCTATTGTAATACAAGTAAATCAAACTATTCAATATATTTTCAAACAATAAACTGTTTTTTTTAGATATTGCTTGATAATATTAACATGTCTGTGTGTACCTACAATAAATACGAAATAAAAAATGTACCAAGGGATGAACAATTAAATAAATGTCTAATGCGTTCCTATAAATCGGCTAGCTATGCGGGACCGATTAACTATCGACATATAGGTGTGTAATTACATTCGTAATGGGCCACCCTCTAATTACATGTGAAAGGTCGAATTAAGGCTGTACCGATGCACGCCAGAATCCGGCGACAATGTAATTAAGATGGAATTAGAATCCGACTGCTAATAGCGCACCACTTTTCAAACCCTCTCCCGACCCCCTCGAATATACTACCTTGCCACTCGGGTTTCCTGCGTGAAAACTTATTTCTCCACCCTTCGCCGTAGAGTTTACAGCAATATTTATGAATAGATTACTCCAGATTACACGTCAAATAATGTAACCCGGTTTACATCCTAAATTATTCACGCGGCAAACATCCAGATAAGTGCCTCGCACTATGCCAACCGGGACCCGGCATTCATTATGTAACACCTCGGGCTGCGAAGACAAGCTTTTTCTTTGTTGCTGCTTTTTTCTCTCTTGTTTCAAAAGCATACACCGGGCGGAGCAAGTATCAACCAACAAAAAACCTACTCAAATTAAAATACTCATCACAGGCAGAACCCAATTACTGTGCACTAAACTTTTAAAAACAACATTCGAAAAGTTTTCATTTCTCGCATCCAATTAATAACGAAATTTATTTTGAACACGTTGTACATTTATACGTACAATTTATACGGCCTACAAATGTAGTTGCTCTAATTAAAAGTATATAGAAATTATTCTCAACCAATTTTAATTTATATATAAAAGTAATATTCGTATTTAATTATTTTGATATTCTATTACCGCTGTAGGGAAGATATAAATTTATTTAAATAAATTGCAGGGCGACTAATAGCCGAATGGTTAAGTCGATTGAACCGGCGCCGGTTCGAATCCTGGTCAAGCCAGGCTATTTTTGAGCCCTCTCGGTGCTTCAGTCGATGGACAACGACAATGTTAAGGATAGCAGCAGATTCACAGTCAAAGAAAATAGTGGAATCGCAGAGCATCAATATACTACTGAAGTTAACCTACAAGTCGACAGCCAACAAACAAATTAAAAATCATCATTGTGGTATCCACCAGGAAACATTATCCATTTAATGTCAACCGCGATCTTAAATTTACTCAATGTTCACATTGATGAACAGACTGTGAATAAAATTACACGACATACAAAAAAATGCAAATCCAATGTAAATCAACGTATTTGAAGTATACATTGGCCATCTAGGAAACTGTTCAAATAATAAATTGTAATAATGTAATGGTTAATTTAGGGAACTTTTTCTACCTCGTTCGTTTGCGACCATGACCCTATTTTTCTTATACGTGCGAGCAAATTCAGTCACGAAAAAATAAAACTAGAACGAAATTTCATTAGAATACAAGTCTGTGCTGACCCCAATAGTTTCATAGATTTGAAATAACTGTGCTAAATATACATGTTAAAAACTTATGAAAACTCTTTCATTAATACTTTAAAGAAATGCAAAAGAACCAAATTAAATGATTATACATATACTGAACAATTTTAATCAACTTTTAATCTATTATGTATTATTTAATATATAATAAAATATTTATAATATAATAGTAGAAAAAAACTAAGTCGAGTAATTTATCCTTGGGCTGTCGAAGAGGTCCTGCGGTCGAACGATATTTGTCTTAATCCTTCCAATGCGGTGGAAACGTCTTATCTCACCCGTCTGAAGATAAGTCTTGAAAGATGACTGTCGGGGTTGGGGTCCGATGCTGCACTCTTTAAATAACGATAAACCCTTGGCTAGTTCCATCGTCCTTTTTCTCCGCGCTTCTCCCATGGAATTTAATAGATGAGAAAACAATTAAACTAACTATCGTTCAGTTTAATCAACTTATTATTGTTTTATTCTCAATTTCCATGTTACATATTAATATTTCTGTAATGTTATATTTAATATTGCGATCATAATTTGATTTGGACATTTTAAGATATTGGAAAGCTATTTTTATTTTTTCATATCATTATAAAATTCAACAGCTCAATCTAAAGACATAAGGACAATAAGAATCATGCAAGGATTCTATGTTAATTGTGAGTTAATAGCAAGCTATTGTGAACCAGAATGAAATTCACAAATAAAAGCATGTTTGAGGTTTCCAGAAACCAAACAATCATAAAGCAAATTGTGAAGTTATTTTTAGGCTTCGGTAAGAATAAAAATCTCCAATATTGAAATAATAAGCGTCTTTTCAAATACTACATTTTTAATTAATCATCATATTAATTTGATTAATTTAAATGTATATACTTTTGCAATTGTAATTAGAATTGTCAATATTTAGTTAAGATTTATTGTTGCCCATTAGCAATTTATTTTATTGGGAGGCCAGTATCTGTTTCCTCTTTTTTTCATTCCCGTTACACCCTTCTCACATTTTTATTTTCATCCATTTGCAGTAGCGGCGCACTTAATTGCACACACTTTATTATACTAAACATAAAACGAACAAAACGTGAGGGTCTGAACTCTCTTAACCTAATAGCTATTAAGTCCACCTCATTTGTGTGTTGTGTGCATTTGCAATGGAAATTCGTGAACAATACTTTGTTCAGAGGAATCGCACGCAAACCCGCATAACATACGTATCCAGGACAAATACAAACAGCACATAATTAATATTCGCGCAAATCCCTAATTTGATTAGATCGCCGTAAACTGCCACAGCCTTAAGGACGAAAATGAGGTGTGTCCTTTCGCTTGTAGTTCTCATCACATGCAAAGCTTTCTTTTTTGTTCACTAATATTTTTATGGTCCGATATACTTATTTGGCTGACGACTGTGATTTATGTATCCGCTTGTAACCTGTACTTTGGTATCATCAGCGTAAATTTTAAAAGTCGGGGATTCCTCGACAACGATGAATACTTATACCACCAACACTAGCTCCCTTTCAATCGATACACATAATTCTAATAACATTATGCAAACAAGGGTATTCTCATCAGAAAGAAAGTGCCTTCAGAAATTCGGTTTTATTATCGGGAGGGACTCACTGCAACCAATTTCGTCGGAGTGAATGTAATTTACACGAATGCTCATTGCGAATTGCATGCACGAGAAAATACATATATTATATACCACAATGAATTAACATGGAATATATCATGTGCAGTATAATGAGTAAACAATAGTAGCATCCATCGAAGCCTAGGAAATCTCTGGTTCTTGTAGATAAAGTGTAGGGTACTTTTTATCTAAATTATATAACTATTTATATATTTAACAAGTAAAAAGAAATTTATAAAATTATCTATAGAAAAGAAGAAATAATAGGCATAATTTAACTTATATTAGGTTAAACATACTGGTGTTTTGGAATCAGTGAGAGAGATGTTTATTTTCAGTTGGAAAAGCAATTCAATAAGTATTTTGTAAAACTTGAGTAACGTAATTGAATAAATTCTTTTTGTTAGCTTACAAAATCCAAACACCATTAATTATGCCAAAAAATTGAATGTTTGCATTTTTTCTTCATTTATTGTTGGAAAAATGTTTATATTGGTGATTATGTAAGTAGACAGTAGCTATTTGCAGAGCTCTCGACTTTATTTACATTACGAAAGTTCGTGTGAGCAACTTATTCGGGGAAAACTGTGAACGAAGTCCTTGAGGCTAAACCCGTTGTTCCTTAAAACTGTGTGTATGCACGGATAGACACACAACCACCATACCAGTTCATGTTTATATATATATACATTTATATATACGATGCTGGAATTAGTTGGAACATACTTCAATTCCCATGTGGATTTTAAGAGTCCGGGAAGGGCAATGGGCGATGGTCGAGATGAGATGAGATGCCCAGAGGGTTAAGCCTCGCAGGAAGGAGGCCGCAGGGCAGGGACGGTGGATACGTCGGGCGTTTGGCCGCGGCTGAGGCTAACAAGTCGGAGCCGTCACCCCGCAACAAACGACTCCAGCAAACATCATTTATTCCCGGCGTAGCGTGCGGATGCACCCGTTGCTAAATGGACATCATTATTTACCAACCCACTAGTTGATGTTAAAGTGGAATAACGCCGACACCGGTCCCCCAATTAGTTTCAACTCGGAAGGTGCTTGTCCTAGGGAGCCGGGATGGCGGATTAAAGGAAAACTTGTCGAGTCCACAAAAAAAAAGGATACGCGAAGGGAAAAAACGCGTGTATAGATATTTGTGTGTGTGTGTGCCGGTTGGCAGTGGTGTTGCTATGTGGCATGAAGGATTTTCTTTATTATCCTGCAGGTTTTTTTTTGTTTTCATTCCAAATATCTCTGTTTTGTATTATTTTGTAATAGTTACAACACTTCAAAGTGCTTTCACTTTATTTATGGTAACATCTCGAGCAATTTTAATATAGAAATTTCGAATCGCTTTGACTGAATCTGTATTATCCTATCATAACAAAGTGCATATAAAACAACATATTGTACTGAATTCAAATACAAAATTATTATTTTATGATAATAAGATATAAATATTCGTTTAAACTCTAAATAAATAAATATGTACAGTCAAGTATTTTAAAAGCAATTACTATAATTTAAATTAATTATGTATGAAGTTCACATTATACAAATTTGAAAGTTTGAAAAAACTGAATAATATTCATGCATATTTATAATTAAAATAATTAAGAGTAAAAGGATATCTCATAAAAATAATTAAAACAGTTTTTAATGGATAGTTAAATTATGAGAAGAAACATATAACAAATGTTGTTTCTTCTCATAATTTAACTATCCATTAACAACTATTCTCACATTTAATATATTGTTAGTAGTTAGTTAGAATTATTATTTGATTTATTTCTTTTGTTTATGGATTATAATTTATATTAATTGGAATATTCTAAAGAGTTGTGTAATTTCTTTGAAGCATTTTTATTTCATATAGCCAATAAACTATGATAATTATTTATTTGGACATTTTGTATGTTGAATGTTCTTTTTTCAACGTGAGCAGGAATATTTAACTTGGAGCAGGGACATTGGAGCCTTATGCCGTTTTCTATCGAAAATATTACATTTAGATACAAATATTGTAGAACGTTGGAAAGAAGCAACACTTAGCGGAAATTATTGCAACATTTATACGTTTGCCAGTATGATGTTCGGTCATACGTGAAACGGAAACGTAATAATATTACATAATATTACATTTCCGAAAGCGGATGCAGGGAGCACTGCGCAAGGAGGAAACTATTACGAAGGGATAGTTATCTTAAGCCAGACGATAAATATGAACTTTAATCGTCAACAAATAAATTCCGGGTGAAAACGTTCACAAATTTAGTGCCACTCGCAAAACAAGCGGTACTCGGAGGTAAAGTTCGTTCGCCGCCTCCCTTAATTCAAAGAAAATAAATCATCGGTCGACGGCCGTCGGGGTGGCGCTTGCTACAAACACATTTATTATTATATAACATCCATGCGGTCGATTATCAAAAAGGGCTTTATGTGCACGTGAATAAATGTGTGTATATATATTCAGGGATGTGTTTTTTGTGTGTGTTTGTATATTACGGGCTTGAAAAGACGGGCTGTTTTCTTGAATCGCGTCAATTTTAGCTGCTTCAATTTGTCGGCTGCCACCCCCAAGGGTAGGCGTACTAAAGCTGTTGATTACTTTCTCGCTTATATACAATCCCTTTGTGCAGTGTTTGCGGTGCACTGTTGTTTGACCAAGCTGCTAGTTTTCATGAAATTTTATATAATATTAATAATATTTCTTATTATTATTATAATAATATAATATTAAATTTATATTTATGAACAAATCTCTATCATTATTAAAATATAAATAAAAATCTTATAGTCAAGTCAATATTCTACAAAGCAAGTCTGTTATTAAAGGACATACGGTTTATAGACATAACGCTTGATTAACAATAATTTAACCAAAATAATTAAGTCCTTTTCTACCATATTACCTTCAAATATGATTGCACTTACGATAGATCGTGTCCGTGATTAATAATGTTTTTTTTCCTTGCGACAACACAAGAGAAAAGTGAAATAAATTAATATATTTAGCAAGAATGACTATTGATTGGTGGTAGAAGGGTCAGCTCCTTAATGATCTGGCTATCGCCATTACGACACCTAATGATGAGATGAGGACGCTCGTGACACGTCAGCGATTTCGGAGCCGAGGACTTCGAGGACGATTATCAATCCACATAATGACGTCAGACTGCTAGGATTCCACTGTAATGTAGACGGACACGATTGCACGTACTAAAACCAAATTCCACATTTTTCTAGCTATACTGGTTACGTTTATGGATGTTAATGCATCTTCAACTTACAGTAATGATCCATTCAAAATCCAAGTGACATCATCATTTGAAATCGCACATTATCAAAATGCAACTTTTTGCACCTTAATATTGTAAAGTAAATCAGAACATATATAGTATATTATATTTTTGCATGTTGATATTAAAAGCTATAATATATGAGGTATTAGGTCAAATTTAATTTAAGTTATTATGAAAACGCGATGAGTTTAATTCATTAATAACATAAGTGAAGTATATTCTCTAAATATAGCTGTAGCAAACTCAGGGTGTATAGTAATTCTGTAAAATGAAGGTGATACGAGGAGAACAAATTGGGACCCATCAGCGTAAAAGGTGTTAAAGCATTGAGAGCTGGATCGAAACAGCTGGTCTAGCTAGGCCTGCTAACATCGTAGGAGGTGATGTAATCAAACTGTTGATTTAACAAACTTATCAAAACAACCCATGGAACCAATAAATGTACTGAAATAAAATTAAAATCAAATAACATTTAAGCTAGTTTAATATCATCAAAATTAGCAAAACTTATTTTTCAAGATTATTTTTGTTTATTTTTTTAATTTTTGCTGTATATAAGTAAAGCCCTAATTGGATAATCTACTTCTTTCATGTCGTTGTAGCGACTTGGTGTAGTGACGCGTACTAATGTGGTAATGCAGTTATTTCATGTAGAAACATGCTATTTTCCCCTTAAAAAAAATCCATATTCCAGCTAAGACCTATTTCTCGACCTTTTTTTTTTCATGGTATAATTGAGATTTACCTGAGATATAATAATTATAAAAGACGATAAAAACGTTTTACTCGAATGCAAAAATAAAATTGAAATTTAATAAATAATCATTGAGGAAGTAAATTAACCGCAAATTAATTGGTATCTGATAAGTATTAACAAATAATTAAAGTTATTATTAAATACTGGAATATAGTTCTTAGATAACCGCGAAGCAATTAAGTGATAGTAATATAATTATTCATTTATACTTCATTCAATATATTAGTAAAATATTCAATTATTTTTCTTTAAAATATTAGTTAAAGTAAATTTAACTACGAGGATTTATCAATAAGTTAGTGTAAAACAATAATTGGATTACCTATATTATTGGATGCGCCATTTCAGATGTAATATAATCATACTAAAGAGTAATATTTTAATTCAATATTTATTTGATATTGGTATCGTTTGTTGAAAATTAATAAAAATAAACATTTTTTAATGTTAATATTCAATCAGGTTAGAAATTACATTATTCCTCTTGATTCAATTCATGTATATATTAATTGATTAATGCAATAAAGTGTTGATATTGAGCATTAGAAAAAATGTTGGTAACCCAATATGTTATCTATTTATTATTAATTTAAACATTTCTATCTCTTCTATTAAAATCACACAAAAATATTTATTTATATGTAAATCTCGGATAATAATTTATGTGGAAATTAAATTCCGCGTGTTTTTCCAGTGAAATTAATGTATGGAAAAACAAAATAAAGCAAAGATAAAACGAAAATAATAAAACGAGAGAAAACCTTTGTTGTGCAAATGCAAATTCCTGTCGGCGCGACCGCAATGCATGTATACACATCCGCGAGCTGAAAAGTATGAAAGTCGCTACTTACATATTACGAGGTACACGTTTCATGCATTTCGCGTGGTGCTGTTAATTGCTCGACGCAATTAAAGAAAAATATTTTCAGGCTTACCACTTGTAGGTGAGTGTGTATATGTGTGTGTGTCTGTGTGAAGAAAAGATAGAATTATAAGTCGAGTATAAATATAAAAGGAAAAAGGTAAAAGAATAAAGAAGTATGATCTGGACTACGGTCTGGCAATTAGTCTGAAAGCGTCGTTGGATTAACACGCGTATTAAGCAAAGCCTTAATTGTTGGCTGAAAATTAATTGATGAACCGAAATCATCGAGATTTGATGCTGTTCTCAACAGTTGGACAACAGAGTGCACTCGTCCTCGGAGGATGGATATCGGAGAGTAGGTATTAGTACTTTGCCTTCCATGGACGGTTTCGAGTGGATGCTGCTGGGTTAACTAACATTGTTAGCGATCTACGTCGCCTCGAATGCAAGCCACATTGTTGAACGTCGAAGACATCGCCGCAATTCGGTATCCACAGGAGCAGCAGCTGCCTACGCTACACCTTCATCCGCCGCCGCCCATCCTCCCTCGTCCACCTTAATTATCATTTGTATTAGGAAGTTCTGCAGCATGCATTAATATACTCGAAATTCCACTACGCTCCCGAAATAAACGGGAATGCAATTATATACCTCGTGCGTTCGACAATCACCGTATCGACCTAATCCTGAATCCAATCCCACGCCAATACGCGCAACCATTCATTCCTTTCGAATACATGATTCTAAATGTTTAATATATATACATATATTAAAAATAAATATTATAGTTGAATGGTTGACGAGTAACTATTGGTAAAGTAACATTATTTACATCATCTGGAGCAGAACATAATAATATAAAGTGCAAAATTCCATCAACCTGATGGATTTGTATCATACAACCTTTATGAGTAAATTTCAATACAATACTATGTAGATAATCTTTTGCTTCTTTTAACTTAATAACAAATAATGGCTCTTATATATTTTAGTTACAATATTTATTACATCTTCAAATATTCTTTTTATATAGTTACATAATCATTGATCATATTATAAATGACCCTTCTCATTTTTCGGTATTTATGATAGTAAATAATAAATGGTTCCTTCCAATTGTAGCTATCCTTCGAATGTGATAAATATATCAATATTTCTAAAATATACATTTATGATTAATGTCTAGTGAAAAAAAAAATAGAAAATGTAATTTAAAAGCAAATGCTACTGACAAAAGAATAAAAGTTGTAAAATATTTGATAAATACTTTTTATCAAAGGCGACCGTCGCAAATAAAAGTAATTCTTTGAATGACCGGAGTTCGGATAAAGCGATTCAATCTCCAATAAGTTTCATAACTCTTCTTTTTCCTATGATTGTATCGACATGACTTTTTAAACACAGACAAAAACAGATTCAGAGGTGAATCGCTTTTTGAAATGTACCAATTTGGAATTTTCAACATAGATTCATAGTATAATATTTAATAAGTTCAACTATATACTATTGATAGTAATAATAATCTTTATTGTACAAAAAATAAACAAATAAACACAATAATATTTCAATATTGATGTTTTGTAGTGGTTTTCAATTATTGTTTTTTTTTCAATTTATAAAAAAATAATTTGAAATAGTTTGAATATATAATGTGAATAATGACAGACTAAATATTATATTTAATATTGAGCAATAATGATGATTAAAAGTATGCGTTTACATTTTGAAAAGTTTTAATGTTCAAAAGTTGTCACAGAATTCTTATCGCCGTGCATTCGCACTGGTAAAGTACGAAACGGGAAAACACAATGGGAACTCGTTGAAAGGGCATATCCAATTATAGATATGACATAATTTAGTTTTGTTAAATAGATTGGTCGGTTTTGTTCGTTGCGTTTGGATAGGGCGAGCGATAATGTGCCGCCATATTTCTACTACGCCGTTTCCCCGGCGACACACAAATTACTTAAAATCTTAAGTGTATAAATTCGCAGAGTGTAACAAAGGTGTATTTGATACCGTCTTAGGATTGGTGTCACGTATTCAAGTAACCACCATTAATCTTAGCAGCTTTGCGCGAGCGTGGATATGCATGAATGATTAAACGCTCCGGTGAAAGTTTATATCCTTTTTGCAGCTACAAAATAAGTGATAAATAATTAATTAATCCCACTTAAGCAGGTCTATAGTTCCGTTCATCGATCAGAGGGTATAATGGTCGTGTTATGTTTCCGCTCTTAGAATGGCGCCCCTCGCTATTATTCTGCCGTTTCCAAGAGTTGCGCAACAAACTTTCATCGGTCGGTTTGCTGGTAATCGCTGTCCAAACATAAAATATTGTTTCCCAGCACATGTTTCCACCGAGAAATCCATGGAATCCCATTAGATTTTGCGTGAGTGCGTACGGAACAACGAGAACACTTAACTACATTCAAACACTTTACCGAACTATTACACACTAACGTTCTCTTCATCCTCTTCCATTACTACCAAATTCTAATTAACAGTTAATCTCTGTAATTCTTTAATCGAAATATATCATAATTATTTAAATTTATCAACATCGGTCTCATTGAGATGCATTTCTTGAATATAAATTACGACCTGTATACAAAAGGTCATATTTTATTATAAAGAGATAGTGTCAGTTTTTACTCTGTCATCAGCATGAATAACATGTCTAGTTGACATGAGCATATAATAGTCCAATTCTTAGATGGGTAATAAAGCTAAGTATTAGGGCATATGGAAAGGAATATAAATGTACATAATTTTAGTATGGGTTTTTTAAGAGTTGTTACTTAAGTCGTAAATCTTACATTTTGGTGGACTATTAGGCAATAAAAAAATAATAGTTACTAACAGATATACCTGTATATATTTGACATGTACCAAACATATGAATTTAAGATGATCTATCCAAATGCATATATAAAAATAGGGTACGTGACAACTATATGAATATGTTAAAATTTTATTTTAGTGTCCGTCGCCGAGTTGACCGTTGTCGCGTATCCATAAAAATAACATCACAATTTAACAGAGAAATTAAATAAAGTTTAGAATAATTATCATAAAGATAATGATAAAATATATTATTATGTTTGAAAAATGAACAAAAAGGTGATTAAATTTGTGAGTAGTTAATGGAAGACCCAATTCTGACTCATTAATACACTTCCATGGTAATCCCCGCGAGTGATTTTTTGTTTGTATAGTAATATTTTTATTTTTCGGTGGACCCTGTCCTTGGGGAAATTTCAAATAAATATTTATACTATTCATCATAGCTGTCATAATGAGAAATTTAAATATCCCAGAAGAAGGTGACGGCGCAGCGGTAATAAAACAGCCCTTCGTTCCGAAAAAGCAACCCAAGGTGTTTTTAGTGTTCAGTGCTCTTAGCATCTCTGGATACTAATCTAGATAAATCATCCCAATTTATATATACATATATATTGGCGGTAATAAGATGTATACATAATGATATCTAAAATAAGAAAAGCATGGTTAATCAAATAGTAAAGATAGAAAACTGTGTACAAAGTGTACACGAATATTATACACTATTCTATCAAATCTCATTAAAATCAAGGGACAATCGACCAGCACCATATTTATAAATTTATGTTTTTATATAATTTTTATATCCGTAGAATATATTATGATAGTTTCTTTAACATCGATTGAAGAACGTATTTTGCGTTATAGTTTATACTAACTATTTCATTATTCCACCAGATATTTTTGCACAAATATCTTTTCTGGCCTCACACGAATTAAATAAATTTACTATAATCAAAACGATTTCGTAATAATCTTATTATAGAATTTAATGATACGATACAAATCAGAAATTAACTGAGTCTGTAATGCGTCATTGTCCAAATTAAATTAGAATTTTCTAATAACATTTATTCCGGCTGGAAAAATATTTCGTGCATGATTAGAATTTCTTTATGGGCTCTGCCATTCCGATGTGCTCACGTTCTTCTTTTTTCTTCTATTTTATTTTTGTTGCTCTCGCTTTCAACGGAAGCAAATCGTATTTCGCGAGTTTTATGGCATTCATTTAGAGAATATAAAGAGAGAAAGAGGCATGGAGTTTGGTACCCGCATACATTTTGAAGCCGTGCATGCACGCATTCTCGGTGGGCGGTTTATTCAAATTTGTTCAGCGTGAAAAAAGTGTTTTATGTTAGTCAGGTGGGTGCCGTGCCACAACAACAACAACAACAACAGTAAAAAAAAAAGCAGAAAAAAAATCCACGTAAGCAGAGAACCAAACGGAAAATGTAAAACACCCATAAATATATGCAACGTCGGGTGGATGTATTGGGTGGATGACGGCGCGATACACATTTTTATTTTCCTCCCTGCATACACCTCGATGGGTCTGGGATCCTTTTGAATATGCATACGGATAATACATACGTGCACGCGTTTAGTTATAGAAACGAAATCTACATTCCGATTTGCATTTCGCAACTGGGGATGGCCGCACTCCCAAGGATGAATCCCTTTGGAATGACCGTGTTGTTGTTGTTGCCCTTCGTATATCATCCAACTTCCAAAAACACCTTCAATCTAATTGTCGACGCGAAAATTTCCAGGATGCAAACTTAATAATCTCTGTATTGACGATGCGAATTCGCGCCGAGGGACGTGAGACTTCCCAACGTCGCGACGCCACCTCATAATTTGACTCTTATTGATCGGACGACGATGGCTGAAGTTTCTCAGGTCTTCTCGATGTATCTTGTATAATTAAATATTTGATCGACTATAATTTATACACGAAACAATTTATGATTTTATTTGCCCTGCAATTTATTTAGATCGCATTTACATCAGTCTTGCAATTTCCCAGCGCAATACCCTCTTTTTTAGTGTCCCAGTTTAATTCCGGCTTATATTTTAAAATTACGGTGGCCGTGCATAAAACAACTCGTTTTATTGTAATTGTACGTCGGGTGATTTAGACGCAAATTGCCCAGGAAATTTCTTAATATTCTTTTAATGATGCTATATTTCATTTTTGTTTAATTATTTTTATACTAGTGATTGTTTTCTAGTCATTATTAAATCACATGCCGTTCGTTCTTTTTTCTCATATATGACGAAGCGCTGTCTCTCCTTTTTCTTTGTTCTCTGTGTTATTTATTTTGCAGTCAACCCTCCTCGAAAACGTTTTAATATATTTAAACGGTCACGGTTAATGTGTTCCACTTTTATTAAGTAATAAACAGTTTTATGTTGAATTAATCCCTCTTGTTTTACCTATCTGTTCTTGAGTAAAAACCTCACCTGCAACAAAAAGAAAATAAATATTATAGTTTGGACCTAAATTACGTCTTTTGAATAAAACATGATTTTGCAAGATTGCATTTAACTTGATTAGCTTATAGTGGTGCAGCTTCTTTCGTTTCCTAGTTCGCATAAATCTCTGTCGCGTTTCTTCCATCCCTGAAAGAGGATAGGCAGTAAATCTTTGGGGCCGGTGCGAGCGGGTATTTTTATTTAGATCACCGGCACCTCCCTATTTATTGCCCATAATTATCACTCGAAATGGTAGATTTATGTACAACTATCGGAAACGGCTAATATATGTGCTCTAAAAGGCGTTAATCGCATCGAGAATATACATTTGAAAATAGATCTCCATGGCGGGTGCGCCGGGTACATATGCTGCAAATTGATTAACTCATGAAATTGTTACATTGATGTGTTCATCAGCATGTGTTTCATATTTAATATTATCTAATTTTATTATTTTATCAAATTAATATTTGCACACTATACTCATTAATAATTAATTTCGGCTGATTGAATTCATCCCAAATTCATTTAAATTACTTATTTATGTCAGCGGTGGTCAATTTGAATCATAATTAAACTGCTCTCCCTTTGTCCACATTTAATCATGCATAAATTAATACTCATCTTTATTTACATGATGGAATAAATGCATATATTTTTGCAAACATTGGTTAATTCTAATACAAAAAAAAATATATGTAAAAATTATTTTTTTATTATATAATATACTATATTTAACTAAATACATCTGGAAAATCGTTTTCTGCTCGAGAAGTATAAGTATATTTTATTTAGTTATTTTAATCAATTATGTACGTATAACTGCATATTACATTTATTTCTAATAACATAAGATTTAATAAAATGTTTAATGGAAAGTATGATTTATGACATCATATTAACAGTAATAATCTCTATGCAATTCCGCATAAAGAATTGTAATTAAAATTTGTTTAAAACTTTTAAATGTAATTAAATTTAAATATAACAACTTTTACAAATTTATTGATTGATATAATAAAATAAAGTGAAAAACTACAAACAATAGAAAATTATATACAGTGGAACCTCGTTTAACGAGTACCTCGCATAGCGAGCAACGTTTCGCATAACGAGTGACGATGCGAAGAGAAGTCCCGGATTGTGCGCCTGCTATATCATTTTTAAAACTTGTGTAGACATATCATGTGTATTTTTGAATATATTAACAAATATAAAAAGTATAAAGAGGTCTTCACCAAGTCCCCGAATTGATACAAGTAATATAAACAAATATATACTCACTTAAATATGTGTGTCAATTGGAAAACAATTTCTGGTGTTAGTAGTCATTCTAGTTGCATCCTAATGTTGTTTGTGATCACAAAATTTTTAAACTTGTGTTCAGACATGGTATTTGTCATTTTTTTTGTGCAAAATTTAATAACACTGGCATGTCTTCGAATATGATCCTAAGAATAAAAATAACCATAGATATGAAAAGCAAAATCATGAAAAATAAAGATCAAGATATACTTTATTCTCCGGATGGAACGGATTAACGTAATTTACATTAGTTTATATGGGAAAATGTGTTTTACTATAAAAATCTGGAAATTTTGGAACTTCTTAAGCGAAGTTCCACTGTATGTATTTATTTATAGGTATACAAAAAAATGTCCTATCATTATGATCGTAAGTTAATTTATGATTAAAAATATTGTATAAAATGAGTTATGACCATAAATTGAAATGAAAAATACATTAGACATACTATAAAAAAAGTTGAAATTACAATAAAATTCTCCAGAACAAATTGGATTACGCAAATGGACTAATCCTACCAACTATCCGTTAATCACAAATGATATTGCGGCTCTATGGATAAGGCTGGAAATTAATTATATATTATAATTTATAATTTGTCGATATTTGATAATACAAGTAAATCTTTATTTTGCCTGTTAATTTAAACGAATTTATAGTTTGATCAATATAAATATGGTATATAAGCTCAGAAGTCATATAAGAATGAAGGCGATTTTTGTATTATCCAGTCGAGGCAATAACTGACACTATATATATATTTTTTTTATATAAAATTGTTGGAATGTATATAAAGGATAGGTTTTATGGTCAAAGTTCTTCTCTAAATTTGTCATCAGTACCGTGTAACGTCGGTCGGTGTTTCTTTTGTCCCCTATGCGGAACAGCGAGACGCGGCGAACGCTAACTGCGATTTATGTGCCGGTCCGCATCACATATATTTCGGTAATCTAGCCCTCTTCAGTTGCCATTTTTCTCAATATATCTTGGAGAGCCACTAAACATCTGTGATATATTCCATTAAACTTTCGGCTAATAACCATCTGGCTTTAGATTTACAACACTCTCGTTTCTGCACCATTCTTTCTTTCCAAACATATTACGGTAAACAGAAAAAGATTTTTTATATATTATGTATACCCGGGGTGAGCAAATTCGGCTCTTCGTTGTGTTAAGTGCGACTCCCATTGATCTCATGCATGCCCGTAATTTTAATCTGCAAGTGATTAATATGAATATTTATAAAATATAATGCGTATTTCAAATATATTGAAATATTATCCACAACGAATTACTTTATAAACACACTAATATTCCAATTTGAAACATATTGACACATTATATACGAAGTTTTGCTCCAGGCCTTCCAGTCTCGTCATAGTTTACCGGTGTTTAATTTTAGAAGTAATTTTAGCACGTATTAGCAACTTGAGAAGTCTTACAATGATGTGGGTCTTTTTTAATGATAGATATTATTTCCCGGACAATAATTTATTCTCGTGCTTCAGCTACAATTTACAAATTAACTTTTCATTCAGGTCGTATCGAAATATGTATATCTTCTTAATGCTTTATGTGTAAAATTGTCATAAAGAAATGCTTTGAATCGGGTTAGTACCTGTTTTCATGAAATTGCTACAGACTACTTTCTGACTGTATTAAATAATGTTATGAAATTCAAGAAATCGTATATTAAATTTAATATTTTATTGTATATAGTCTGGATATTACTTTTAATTTTTCTTGAGAAATGTCTACATAATAATGAATTAACAATTACACACATTGTTGGAAGATATTCTTTTGGTCTTTAACACGTTTGAGCTGTAGGAGTAATGCATTGTCAACACTTCGAGAAAGGCAAACAAAGTGGAAGAGGAAACGCTACTAAAAGTTCGACGCAAACAAAGAGCGAAGAAGGAATACTGCATAACGTTTCTGTCCTCTCCTTCCTTCGGGCAAAATAACTCGATGGAAATCGATTGTTTACTCTTCTCCGGCAGGGTCATGGAGGATGGACTATAGCCTTCTCGTAGCTTCCTTATTGCAATGATATGTACATATGGTCTGGGGAGCAGTTAAAGACAGATAGTTTTCAGAGATACATAATACCGAGGAATTCCGAGGCGCAGGAATACCGTGATGCTGAGTATTATGTATACTCGGTGGACTTATTATTTTTGAGTGGCCCTTGTTTATTGTTGGGGAGAAATTGCCGGCCACGTTATTGCCACGGTTAACCACACCGTGAATAAATACACTCAGGGAATATAATGTACGGCCATGCGGAAATGTCAATTCCCAAAACCTAACATACATACTGAAATAAACTTGTACATATTAGAAATAAAAATATTAATAATTCGTTATTAAACTTCCTTACAAAACAATAATGAAAATAAACAAAATTTATTATCCACATATATACACCTACGTATTGACCATCTTTATAATTTCCTTATAATTGTCTCATATTAGGTATATCGTGAATGTATAATTAAATAAACATATCGATACTTTGATCAAAAATTAAATTGTTGTTATTAATCTCAATTAAAAAAACATATAGAATTACAAATATTTAACAATCAGCTTTTTTTTATTAAGTTATTGAAATGTGATTCTACATTTTCAGGGATTAGGGACGAACTAATTGTGGACTCAATAAGATTAAAGTAAATTAATGGTTGCACATATGATGTTAATCGGACATACGTAGATTCCCATGTGCAACTAAATTATTAATCAGCCCTTTCGAATTATTTTATCAGATTAACCCGGAAACGGCAAAGCTTCAGTGAAACATCGTGTTGACGGGTGCTAATCAAGTCAATTATACATGTAGCTCTCTATGTCTCTCCCTCTCTTTCTCGCTCTACATCAAATATGTATTTAATTTACTACATAAGTATAGTAGTACTGGGAAATGTATACAACCAAAAATAAAATCAGTGTTTCTCTATGGATTAAAAATGTTATTCGAACATCTTTTTTTCTCAGTGTATAGTGAAACAGAGAGGATGGTGAAAGAGGAAAACAGCGCGAGAATGGGAAAGGTTTTTATTTGATTACATCTAATTGGAGCGAATGCGGCAACGATAGCAGTCAATTTGAAAAGCTTTATAATCTTTAATTGGACCTCGGAATCCAATTGTCGCCGTGCGAAGTGTCTGATAATGGACCGGACATGGACTGTGACAGCTGCCACCAAAAACAGAATGGGAATCGAACCGTTTGCTATGAACCAAACCAAATCTCTATAATCGATTGAGAATAAAAATATTGTTATAGCAATGCAAGCTACGTTCGTTCTCCTATGAATATGTGCCTTTTCATAGATTGCATATGCTTTATGGCACATTACGTAAGCCGATGAACATTAGGATAATGAACCAGGACTAGCGCATAAACATGTAATTTTTGTGCTTAATATAGACACGGAAGCTTTTAACGAATTGAGAGCTTTGCCAATTTCGAGGCGTTTATTGCCATGTTATTAATATTTTGCAGGTTGCCGCTTCCTGTTTTCCTTTTTCCCTTTAATTTTCCTCGGAGTTTTAATACATTACATTCATATTCATAGCAATAATTATTTTTGTGAAATTCCACAGGCTTTCATTATACAGAATTTAATTACTCTTCAATTATTTTGCTCTATTTCTATTAAACGAAATAATTTATTAGTGACAGATCAATTTATAAAGTCACAAATTAGCAATGACAAAAATGTATTAAAAATTGGTTACACTTTTTTGTATTCTTCTGATTTATTAGTTATTTTGTAAACTAAAATATTTTGTCAGAGCAGGAAGCAAAAAAAAGATATATAATAAAAAAAGTAGGAATAATATTTTATGTGGTACCTATTGTGCACTTAATTCGCTGGCCATGAGGAAATGCAAGTATTTCGTACACAAATTGTAAAGTGGAGTGAAACACATTGCAAGTGTGTATGTAAATAATTAATATATAAAATAATACTTTAAAGAATATATATGTTTATGCTGCATTGCCAACTTTTGGTAAATAATTAAGGAATCTTTTATAGGACATGAAATTAGATACATACATTTTGATTCATAAGTTTCTTTTATTATTATTTATGAATACTAAGTTCCTTAATATTTCTCCGGTAAATTCTGAAAGATTGGAAATATGAAGGCAAATTATAGAAAAAGAAATAAAATATTCATGTGTTATAAATTACACATAAACCAAACTGTGAGAAAGGAAACAAGTACATGATTTATGTTTATAAATCAATGTGTATGTGTTTTAATGGACGTAAAAAACGTACAAGAAATTAGATTAATTTTTTGCTTATTTTATTTAGTAGCGTTTTTTTTTTCTCGACAATTTTCAATCAAGTGTGTAGAAAATAATTACGTGATAAATTTAATATTTAGTTTATTTATATTTTCAGTTATAATTGGACAAGCAGAGTGATATTTATAAATTCGACCTAAATGAATTATAGTTGATTTTTTTATTAGTTCGCAAAAATATAGTATAATCCAATTAAATTTTATTGCACATAGTAATTGATTTTCCATTCGGCGTCATAAATAACGAAATGTGTACGTGGATGCAGCAACAAAAGGAATCGTGTTATTTTAATTTGGAATGAATGTTGGACTGTTCAGGTCAAAATATTCATACCGAAACGATGCCTAATCATCGAACGAATCAATAAAACAGCAAAACAAATATGAGAATATTCTATCAAAAATATATTGCGAGCATTTAATACTGATACGGGGAAAAAGGTAATGGTATTGACAGGTCAAAAATATTTATGTTCGTGCGTGCTTTTGGGAAATACAATTCTTCGGAGGGCTGGAGCGAAGGTATACGTGTCCTGTCAATTGTAAACGGTTTTTCTGTTGTGAAATTTATAAAAGGAAAGCCCGGCAAAGGTGAGAGGTGATAGATCTCTCCAAGGCATAAGAAATTGCCGAAATTCCCGGCGTTGTTTCGTTTCACGCATTTCCTACGAAACACATTTCCTTTGGTGAAGTGAAAAAAGGACCAGGACATTTGAAGGAGAAGAAGGCGGTGGGCGTAAATCTTCAGCCATATACGAGGGCGACCCGAAAAGGAGACGGCGATTCTCAATATGGTTAGTGCTCATAATGGTAACCTGTGTGTATTAGGTTCCAAGGTTTCCCTTCGCACTGAGCGAAGCTATCCACTGCACAAACATTATCAATGAGCATATACACTCCAGAATATTGGAACCGAATGTACAGGTATCGCCCCATAACTACATTCAACTCCCATCAAGCCAAGTGCCACTCCAAGAGGAAATATGAACCCAAATAAGCGTACTGCGGCCCCTTTACTGCCCATTTAAAAATATAATCATGCAAATGGTATCGCGCCATCGCATAGGAATAATCAATAATATCAGATCAGATACATCGCTGAAGATTCATCGTACTCGTAATAGATCTTTCCTCGCGAAGAACCGTCTCTTCCCCCTTTTCATCCACAGGAAGGTAACAAATAACATTATACTTTTATTGTTTCCTTGAAGGCAAACAGAAATTGGTCAAGTGAGCTTACGGAAACGCAATTATATTTATGTGCGACAAGTGGCTCAGAACTTTCATAGCGTCTCGTTTTTTGTCAGATACAAAATTTCAAAGCTTGCGTTTACATATTTGCTTACATTTCCTTGAAAATTGTCAATTGCACTTGAGTACAACAAAATACCACTTCACAAGTATTTATATATAATTTACGGACAAAATTAAAATCATTTAGTAAAAAAACAAAAAAATAATTCTTCAAGTTTTACAGACTAATAAAATTATGTAACTAAAGAAAAGAGTGAAATTATGTCAAAAAAATTGATTTTATAAAATTTACAGTACAAGGGGACCATTAATTATATGATGCATCATAGTAGTGTAATGCAATAGGCAATTATCACTGTAAAAGTATTCATACAGAGAATATATTAATGAATGTATATTATATATATATATATTCATTTCTACAGACAATTTTAAATCACCGTCCTTTTCCAACCGCTTCCGAATAGCTATCGCTTGATTAATGCCTGACATATTATTTTTCGTGCATAGCGTATTTTAAAATCTGCTTAGGGTATTTGTCATTCTGGAACAGTAATTTGTTCCGAAAACTATTCGTGCCACATTCACTTATCTCAAAGGAGTGGAAAAAATTCCAAAGTCGCCGGTTATAATGGCGACCCTCGTGGAAACGGGGCGGAGAGGAAAACCTCTCCTTCGAGAAAAATTTTAGATTTACGAGCTTTTAATATAATGAAGATTAAAGCACAAGACCCTTAATTATCAACTACTATAATTCATTTCCTTTCCAGACCCTGAACGTTTATTTTATGTGAAATTGATGGGACATGATCGAATTACGAACACAAATAAATACACTAAATCTATTGACTAACCTCTTTTATTGCATTAACCATTCTGAATAATAGAATGTGTCTGACGATCTTTACAATATGTGTAGATTTATTTTTATCTAGTTAAGTATACACTCAGTAAATAATATGAAACCACATGAAGAATACATGCCATGAATTCATTAATTCCTTTCACAAACATCACAATAATAATACTATTTCAACATTAAGAAAGATTTTTTTTGTAATTTCGTCATTAATAATCATAAAACAGTTGACATGTAGTATAATTCAAGTCTATTGTCAGTAATACAAGAAAATAAACACGAATAAACCGTAGCACATACAATTAATAATATCTTCATCGTCCAACATTCCTAAACAATTCAACAATAGCATTAAAACCTTTTTATGTAGAATGCAAATTGGTTTCCCTTATATTTCTGTTATTTTAATTGTAAAAGTTGAATTAACCATATTGTAAAATTAAATTATAAGTATTGTACTTTAATATAACATAGTTATTTTTGTCCAGGTCACTATGAATAGTATTTAAACTTATTTGAATACGCTTTTAAAGTTCTCGATCAGTGCGATTTCAAACTGTGCGGGATATTGACCGACCCGCACTATGGGAGGCACCGTTGTATTTAAATGAAGGAAAGTAAGATTCGATTTCGGTTGCGTAACGTTTTTAGGCGTTCCCGAATCGGACATGTTTGTTATCCGCTAAAGTAATCCCAGATTAACGCTGTCCAAACTGATTAGTGCATGGCCAGTTGTTACAGCAATGGTATTTTCGTTATGACGGAGTAATCTCGGCTGCACACAATATTCCGCATTAAACAGTGAATGCAATATTGCGTCCGGCGATTGTGGATACCGCAATCAGATGACGACCATTTCGAATTGGAAGACATAACGGGATGCGTTGGTTACGTAAACGGACAGTCGAATAAAATAATACGAAACAGTTGTCGTGATGGTGGATTCGCCGAGTTAGCGAGGAGCAAGAATCAAGGACGTGAAACGAGCTTGTATCTCGTCCACTCAAAACCGTTGAAACTGTACTCGAGTCCTCTCGAAACGGCACTTACCATCAAAGCGTGTCTCAAATAAGGCGAAGTCATTTTTTTCTTCTATGCTGTTTGTAGCCGTCCATCATTACGTGAACAGACGAATGTACGTTAAAAAAAAAGTTGATATGTTCGTAATAGGTTATTCAATTTAAGGGGGTTTCTAGGCATCACGAACAGCTCACAGAGTTCTTATCTACGTAGGCACGAGCATATATAAATTAATGTAATGACTGCTTCCTCGGCAATAAAATTACTCGAGTATTTATATACTCATCGGTTCTATTAAGTACGTTTTTAACGCAAACCACGAAGTCTTTTGTCATTCAACATGCTTACAAATTAACGTTTTAATACGGCTAATGACTTCCTCCATTTTGTTGCGACGACCATTAAATATTCATTAGTGATGGCTAATAATTATTTCACTTTGTTCCGATACCTACAAAGGCTATAATTCACATTATAAAACATTTAATAAACTTACTTTGCATCACGCACTGAATCTACCGTTTAAAAAATATTTACGTAGAAGTGTAAACAACAAAAAATACGAAAAATATGTATTTTAACTAATATATAAAACCTAGTTATGAGCATCAATAAGATAAAATTTGTTTATTTGTATTATTTCTACATATTCTTAAAGAATATATCAAATAGTGAATTCACCAAGAAGAACAGTAATGATAAGTACAATAATATAAAATTATAATTCTTGTTTTCTCAGCAAGTATTATAAATATTGAAAGCAAACGAAATGCTGGATGGAATATCAACAAATATTTATGAACCTCAGCTGCGGAGAAACAACGTTCGAGCAATTTTCTTCTTCGCAAAGATTTACTATAAATCTTAGGGCAAACACGCTGTCTCATTCGCATTCTGCAAGTTTGCCAGAACGCTATCTCAGCTACGCATGAAAATGTGCAGGTTAATCTGAATCTAATTTCCCCTCTTCATAACGCTCACAGGATTGGAGCATCAAAATAAGACAAAAAAAAATATGTATCTACCGGAGTTATCGAAGTTTTATGGATTGGAAAGCTATTCTACAGGATGAGATATTTTTATATTTTTTCGAGAGTATTTTTTCTTTTTAATTTCACATTACCGTTGAGGCGTTTCATGGAGGAGGCAAAAAATATATAGAAAAATGTAGCTCGGTTTAAATCGGGTTCCGTTTCTTCTTCTTATTTTTTATCGCATCCTGTGCTCTGTGTTAAAACTATTTGACGTTGAGGTTGAAGAATGCTAGGAGCACAAGGGACAACAATTTAAAAGTCGTTACCGTGTCGGATTGCCAGGACACATTAGGACCAACTGCCAGCATCGATCCGCTCAAAAACGAATTATGTCGGAGATGGGAAAATGCTACGTTTTATATGTTTCCTCTTTTATTTTCCTTTCCTCTACTTTCCTCGGTGCGGTGTTTTTCTTTTTTTTATATACACCTCTCTCGCTCACTCCTGTGGTTCTCTTGCCTTAATTTCGGTTTGTTTTTCCTCTCCTGCACCCGCACACGAAATTGCAAATTATCAGAACGCTCGAATCCGTTCTATTCAAGCGAAAAAGAACTCATATTTCCATGAATAAAATGTTGACGCACGTTGCGCATTGTAAATTCAAAATTATTACGAATGCTGATTACGTAAATTAATTCTAACACGAGAGTTCCCTGTAAAATTTATATATAGTCGTGATATTAATTGCAATTTCGCTGGAACCATTCTTTTGAAACGCACAGCGTGTAGGTGAAATACCCTTTCTGCGACCCTTCCAAATCGATAGCCTCTATAAATATCATTATCACGCAATACGGTTTCGCGTATCACAGGGCAGCTTAGAAATTTGCAGCTTATAATTGCGGTATACAATATATCGTAGCTTAATCCTGCTTTTTCTTTCCATTAATTATATTTCCCGCATATCCATGAAGCGCATTCAATTACCAGTATGTAAAAATACAATCATTATAGCACAAACTTGGAAAATAGCAATATGTTACATGAGTTGATTTAATTATAACATGTTTATGAGCTTTTATCAACTCCAGAATTTAATATATAGTTAAAAAAAACTTTTAAATTTTCCTCAATTAAAAGTTTTGCAACAAATATTTAATATAAATTTTAAAAGAATAGTTGAATTTAATTTTATATATAACATATATTCTGCGGATACTGCTATAGTATAGTTTGGCATATTATTTACCAGTAGTAATATTAGTAGTAGTATTTTACTAATATAAGAATAATACATAGATAACTTAATATAATTAAGATATTTCCTGGCGAGGATGGCTTGGATATACGAAGCGCAGATATATTTTAGATCAAAAGCAGTGAGTTTGTATTTAAATATGCGAACTGAAGATGGAAAAGCCTTAACGTCAGTTACATATGTATGTGCTGTGCGTTTTGCATATTTATAAAGGTTGCACTTATATTGTGGCTATATCGTATTAGGGACCCTGGAAACCATCAAAAGAAACTCAGCTTTCAGGTAATGTTGCCGTCTGCGCTCTCGCCTTTCCCGCGCCTTCATCCCGCCTGGAAATTTGTTTTCCTTCACGTGCATTAACATATGCGAGATTCGGTTATGTCCATATACATACGAAATACAAATATGTATTACCATCCCGTAACCGCAACCCCTGCTCAAGGATAAAGCAAAGGACGCATGTTTTCAATTACTTAATACAAATGTATTACGCTATACTTTATGCCTTCTTTTATAGAGTAAAAACAAGAACAAAGGAATATTCAAAGTTCACCTCATCCTATAGTTTATATTGATTATATAAATGATCTGAATGAAATAACTTATTTCAATTTCGCAAAGATACACAAACTTTGTCTAAAGAATATATTATTTTCAAATATATGTAACGCTACATGCATTTATAGAACTGTGCTTATCAAAGGTCACACATGGCTGTAAGGCAAATTAGAAACAAATTAGAGAAGCAATTAGTATAAATTGTATAATGAGGGTTGTGCTCTGTCGATATTTATGATTTAATTATTACAAGCCGAGCGCTATTTCGGACCTTAGTTGCATATTTATATCGCCCCAACGGTGTAATTTTCTTAAATCCGCTCGTGCAAATTACACACGGAACGAGCCTCCTGTTCGAGCATTAAAACGCACCTTTATTGAGAACTAAAGCTCCCCATGAAATGTTATTATTATTCATATGTTCCCGAAGCAAATCAATACCTAACCCCATAATAACATCTATACAAACTCATGCACTATTCACTATTGCGATTTTAGTATTTTGCAAATGTATATTATTTCTCATTTTGGGAAACCGTTGAATCGATTTCCATATACGTGATTATCTTCTTACTAAATAATTTGCTTTGAAATACCACCAACTCTTCTATCTAGATTAAAAGATGAAGTATATTATTAATGATTGATATCTCTTGTTGGATAATAACAATGGAGAATCGTAACGATGAAATCAATATTGAATCTATAATGCAAAGAAACTCATAAACATTACTGACATTTCATTGCATGAAGCTATATATAAACGAAGAAAAAATAACTTTCTTTGTGACTGCAATTTCTGTTGCACTACAATAGGTGACAGCTGTTTCAGCGAAAATGGAAATTCGTAATATTCTGCAAGGTGTTCTACTTTGAATGGAATATTATGTAAAAATCTATTCTTCACTTAAGATTTTCACTTCTTCTAATATTTTCAAATTAGATTACATTAGATTAATTTTATTGTTATTATTATGAAATGTTTTTGAATAGATATATTAAATGATCCTCACTCTATTGTTTTCTATTACTTAGTGCGTTAGCATATTAACTTACTTGCAGTATTTGCATTAGAACGAGTAGAAAATGAGTGGAATAATCATAATAAATGATTTCATAAGGTATTAGAAATGCTTATTTTCTATCATATGATATAATATTAATTAAATGTGATGTATTATAAATAAACATGATGTCGAGTCTAAAATAAATGCAATTCATTGGAAAAAATTCCGATCTATCCTTATAAAGTATCGACTGCTACGTTTCGTGACAGGATATTTGACTAATAGCGAAGAACCTCATTCGAAATAAATCGTTAAGTGAGTCGTTATTTAAGTGCATGTACTCCACATGGAGTTCTCGAGAAATTCGATGGATGCTCGGATATCTCAGTCATCGATTCTTCTGGAGCCATTAAAGGCAATCGTGAAGGAAATAAAAGGACCAACGAAGGGCTATTAAAAGTGAAATAATGTGCCATATCGCGCGGTCCGTGTGCCAAGAATAATGCAGACCCCGGACGAACGGTTTCATCCAATTCGCACACAGATATATCGAGGCACGAGGAATATATTAAATTATATGTATTAGTCGCTTTATTGCCGATTTATGTGTCGACCTTTAGGATTAATTAAAAACCATTACAATGTTGTCGCGGACAAATTACAGACTTGGCACGTTGCACAGAAACATATTAATTAAATTGCATTGTGCTGTATGCAAACTGCATTGTTTTGTCGCACGTTTCCGACGATAATACGATTATATTATTGATAATTTACATAGAAAAAGGTAAATAAAACTGGGTTGCCCTGCAATTCCAACGCAGATCCCACTCTCATTCTTCCATGTCTTCTGTTTGCCTTCGTGATAACGTACCTCGCATTAAGGTGCATTCAACGTATAATTCCCTTAAGGATACTATTGCAACACAAAACATTGAAGTGTACTACTGTTAATTGCTCAGCTTGAAGTTTGCTTACATTTCATTACTTCCAACAAATAATATTGAATCATAAAACTATATTTTTCTACATTTTGATCATATTGTGCATTCATAATCTATAAAACAATATCGTTAATAATATTAGTCATTGTCTGAATCTTGCCATGATTTATTTTTACATCTTGTAAAATCCTAATTGCTTAATTTCGTTAAGACAATCGATTTAGAGCTACGTTATGTAATACAAATTGTTCATCATTACGAAGGGATTAAAACTAATTGCTCAATTGAAATGCGTTCTCGATAATAAAATACGTATAATAAAAATAATGGGTGTGTCTCAGTTAGCTTTTAAACTGAATTTGTCATATATCAATTGTATTTATAGCACATGCAACATACATATAATATAAATCGATAGAATTCTAATCCGAAGATTAACAATATTTATTTGTTTGCGTTTTATCGGACATTTGCAGTATTTCATAATAGATTGTAGCGTATTGCGTTATATTGATATTTTTGTAGTAAATAAATATAGTTAAATAAATACAGAATCATTATATTTTATATAATTTTACATCTAGATGTAGGAGCATTTATTAGTTTACAAATTTTGTAAAGTTTGTGTAGATGTGAAACATAGCAAAATTATTAATATTAAACGCATCTCTTAAATATTGGTATAACATATCTTATACAAGTTAGTCATGGATGATGCATACAGGAAGTGGAACGCAAAACGGGAGGATATTAAAAAACGTCCAGGTGTGCATTAAATTAAATCTTGTGGGGTGCACAAAAGGAATCCTTTCTGAGGTGGCAAAATCAACTCGCCTCTCGTATAATTTCCTTCGGCACTTCACGACCAGAGAATAAATGGCGGTCCCCCAGGAGCTCCGTTAGTGGGTTGGGCCGATGGTCTGAGGCGAGAAGGGGCTTTTCATAAATTTCATCCAGGGCTGCTTTCCATTCCCCGAGAAAATGTAATTGAGTTAAATGTAATTTCCACTTTCTTCTAAAAATTTAAGATAACTTAATCCTATATATCCTATACACACATATATATACATATATATTAAAAGAGATATTCATAAATCGTTGTGTCGTAATTAAGCCAATAATATACTATATATCACGTTAAGTTATTAGGTGTATTACGAGGAGCTAGTGTGTATTTTATTTTCGAAACCAATATTAACTAAATGACACACATGCACTCGCGACCGACGCCATAGCAGGCGTCCCCCCAATATTTCATGAACAGTGATATATAGGATGCCAAGTCATTACGCACCCCTTCCAACCCCTACATACTTTCATATAGCAAAAGCTTTATTATATGGAGAGAAAAATAATAATATTAAGGAGAGCAGCAGCTTTCTCTCCCACCTCGTGCATTTTGTCCCTCTTATTTTCGTTCCCCTTGTTTCCTTTCTTATATACATTTTTTTTGAACGCACATAATCAACCTCCGTCATCCTGTATCGTCTTCTGCTATCTCATATTTACGTACAGTTGTTCGTGATAAATGGTAATACTTATTACATGTTTGTAATGATTTATTAGTTCTACTTTTTATCAGCCTGAAACAGCGAAGAACGTTGCGACTGATATGCCCTTTACACCTACCTCAAAATAAACGACTCAACAATTTGCCATAGCCCGTACGCAATTCCAACAAAATAATCTTCTTACGATTTCTCAAATGCAAATAAGTATCATGTGTAATAGAAATAGTCCCCGGAATAACATCCGATAAACTATCGTCTTTAGGTATTAACTAAATTTAACATTATTTAAATTCAGAATACAAAATCAGTTGTCTTAAATAAAAAATTATAAATTGATCACTTTTTTGTACTGTTAATTTTTCTGCGGTTTTAACAGCATCGATTAGTACGGTTTCAAACAATCCGAGATCGGACAATATTCACGAACTATTTCTTGTAATCTGTTTACTGTTTAATAATATTAATTGTAATGTGATCGGAAATGCAATCTACTATTTGTGATAAATACGTGAATCAAAACATAAATTTCGCGCTAATACAATAATGCAAATTGCTTTTCTGTTGTTCTATTGTTGATAATTAATAAATCAATTTAATTATTACGTGTGATTGAAATGAACAATTATAATAGGTATTCAAATGATTTGCTTGAAGGAAGATTTATTATTCAGAGTTGTTAGTATTATGAACACCGGTCACGTCGGAGATTCGGAACAGTGTATTTGCGGCTTATTTAGCGGCTAATGGTGAGCGTGCGGGGGTGTTTTTGGAAAAATGAATAATTTCAAGCGGTGACCGTTAGTTGTGGATGTGGATGGAAAAGGGAGAGCCGAGCGCACGCTTAGGGTCCAAAAACCGTCCTTAATTATGTTAGAGGACATGAAGGGACGGCAGACTCATCATTAATTCACGCTCTCGGCTTTATTTATTCTAAATATTTTATTGGGAGTTACAACCATATAGACATTTAATGGTTTATTAAAGCATTCATATTGAATCATAATCTGGAAGGAACTGAACCAAATCATATAAGAACCATTTTAATTATTATGATTTCCATTTAATTATGAAGTAAATTATAAACAGAAAAAAAAAACATATTTTCATAATTTTGATTATATCAATGTTTGTTTAAATCTACATTTTACTGGAAATCATAGAAGAGTTAAGATACCTATGGTCAATAGAATTTCTGGCACTTGATCTTTATTTTAACTGTTAGAATATATATTATTATGTTTAGTTAATTGAATAACTTTTGTAATTTGCTACATACATAGTATTGAGTATTAATAATCAGTTCTAAACAAATTGTCCTTTTAAGCTCGAAAGTCAATATATAGTGTATATAAGACATTAATTAATAACCATGTAGAAAAATATAATTTATTCGATTCATTGCAGAATTAATTATACGTTGGGCTGTTTTTACTGAAATAAATTTTCTATAGGATAAACAAATGGGATTTTCTGTCATATTAATACCCATATGTGTTATAGAGTCACGAGAAAAAAAATGTATCCAGTGTAAATATAATATCGCAGTAAGCTCCCCCAAATGTAACATTAGTCCCGTCAATTTATTAACGTCACCCTGGGTCCCGCATTTATAAAATTAAAATATTATATCCAAATCAATACTTATTAATCACAGTCATATATCACATATGTTTTATCCATATTTTATATAGAATTTTACCTAAGCACACATTTCCATATTTACATTTAACGCTCCAAACCTTTATTATAAATGCATAATATTTAATTGTTTATTGGATTGGTCATGTTTTGCAAATATTTGCATATTTTTGTACGTTTAAATGAACTTTTAATAACTGCTTGATACAATATGTTATTTACTTTTTTGTCCAACTCTTTGCTTATTTCACATCATAGATAGAGAATGTTATCCAACATTTATTTGCATTATTATTTAATTAATTTGTATTTTTCTTTAATAAAATCAAATTAATAAGTATTTATAAATCCAATCATAATTATATCTGCCCAAAAATCTTATTATAATAAAATATGTTAAATAAATGTTGCATGAGATAAATGATGAACAATTTTATTGAAATGTTAATAATCCAAACGAATATGTATACTAGGTGTTCAAAGTAATTGGTAAATTTGCTAATTCATCCTGATTATATGAATCGGACAGAGGTCTACACAAATATAGTGTAGTCGATCCGGCAATTGCATTTTACTCTAAATGAGTCTTGCGGAATGAGACGGGGTTATTTTGCCATGTGCATTTCCTGAGGTAAAATATATTACTCATTTATCAAAACCTTAAGACGAATTTCTCGAGGTACGCCATCAATCAAAGCCGGATCCGTTTCCGCAATTAACGGATTAATGCAAGAGAATTGTTATAAACATTAGCAATTTCTGCGGATGATCCAAAAAGCATTCACTTTAATTACGGATGCCGACAGTGTTGCAATTTATCATGTTAGCACCTCGCTCTTTTAAATCAAATAGTAATACATCATGTAGGGAAAGGAGCACAGATCGCACGTGAGTTCTAGGGCGCATATCATTTTACTTCTTCTTCTTTTGTCCTACGTATTGCTGCTAATGTATGATTATTTAACACGTATGTACTACGGATGGGTCAAAATGACTCACCTTATATTTATTATCATTATCATTCTATTGTATTTTAATTGTGGGGGTTGAAATACTATTTTGTTGATACAAATACAACACACTAATAATGTGAATGCAAATACAAAAATATCTGATATCATGCATTTCTATAAAGACTATTTTATTTTTAAAGACTGTATTTGTCCGTAGTAATTATGGGTTAAAATGTTAGTTTGGTAAGTAAAACAATTGAAACCACAGTTCGAGAACGAGTGTCAATTTTAGACAATAAAATAGATTTCAAAATATCATAATAATTGGATTATAGAATTTTTATAATTGGATTTAGATAACTCACATATTGTGTGCGATAAAATGCAATTGCTTGAATTATAGAGGATAGTGTGCAAAAAAAAAAGTATTAACCAAATCGATTTACATATCTAAATTCGCTAGTTCCGAAAGCTTGCATCCTGTAATCCTCGTTTAATTTCAGCACTTCCAGTAAACTGAGGCATACTAGGTAATTTTGGAGAACTTTAGACGCTTCAACTTAGTGGTCTAGCGTCATTTAATACATACATTAAAATTAGTATTATGTAACGTTAATAGTTCAATTAATATAATTAAATATAATAAAAATAAGTATCATGTGGTAGCAAAAATTATTATTCGTACAAGTGGTAAAGGTAAAAAAGTCATTATAAATACTAATGAAAAACAGATAATAATGTATATTCGAAGCAATTTGTAGATTAAGGACTGTGTTTTGTATGAAGAAATTGCATTTTTTCAATAACAATGAGCTTTTCGTTCAAATGTGGCAAACGAACGCACGCGACATTTAGATTCTGTCTTTATTAGCATTTCCTGCTTTTCGAAATTATATAAACAAGACTGAAATGGGTCGCAATTAAAACACAATAACAGGCGATTGAGGTCGAGACAGAAACTTTTAGTTTCTCCCTCGGAACAACCACACATACACACATACCCTCGGACTCCTCAGGATCATTAAAATAATACGTCTCTATTAAGGTTATCACCCCAAGATTACGGCGACGTTTTATTGCATTGTGACATGCTGTTATACATAGAATAAAATGTATATAATTTTGAAAGTGAACGAGCAAGGAGTTTCATAATTTTTAAAGACGTTTACTGATTCGAATATAAATTAATTTATTAATTATACCATTTTATAATTTATAGATTTATCAATAATAATTATTATTAATTAAGACTAATTATATTACATATATTTTAATGTAATTGATGGTCGAAAGAACAAATGCATCAGCATATAAATGTAATCTATAAACGTTAGATATCACAATACAATAAATGTCCTAAATTAAGTGACAATTTTACGCATGTTTATTAGATCAACTTTTTCAGACAAGTATACTTTTTATAATAATATAGTGTTCATTTTTGATAATATTGAACGTTCTAATTGTCAACATGTATGATCATATTCTCACTTCGAACTTATGAACAATTCGTTAATTCACTTTGAAATATACTAAGTTACTAATCGAATCTCTGAAATTGCTCGCCGCGGAATCGGTAGTAATGAAATTTCCGTGACCCATTTCTTAATGATATTCATCGGTTTTAGGTAGCAGCGACCGCAGAGAATTGTTTTAATCTAGTAGGATTTTCCAATTGAAAAAATTCTAATTGAATGGATTAACATTCGGGAGAACCGCCCTTGTTATGAAAAGGGAATACGAACTCGTAACAATGTTATTGTAGCAAATGCTGTTTTCGTAGCTATAAAACAAAGAATGTAAAAACGCAAACACCGGAGAATATAAAATAAACTGAAATTGCTGCATAGCGGAAACATTTATAACGGGCAGACTGTAAATCCAAATCATGTGGAATGAATCAAATAACATTCGATTTTGAAATGATTGCCTTAAGGCAATGCGCAACGCAACGGCCCATCATTTTTACAAAATTAATCAATGAAGCATACACTTTTTTACTTCTTCCTCCGGAATAAATTTACTTTCATATTTATTAATCAAATTCTATTATGCAATTGATTTTAATCCAGAATCAAATAACTCCGGTATTGTTCGCGACTGCACAATTGTATTACCATTTACTACACTATGATTTTAACGCTAGCATTTGTTGATAGTACACCGTAGTTATTTATACAATAAATTCAATCCACAACAATCTAGTACAAATTATCTTTGTGAGCCGTAACATGTCCAAATCAAATCCAATCCCTGTCTATACGTTAAAAGTTAATAAACTTAATCATGGTTCTGCTTTACTACCTTCAAATAATCAGAATAAAAGATTACCACATAAACTACACCGAAACTAAAATAGTGAAACGGGTTATCAGTTTGATTAATTCTTATCACGGTATCCCAAAACATTATTTTAAACCCAGGCGTATTTCTAAAAAACAGCAAAAGTTACGCAACGGATGGTAGTGTAAAACTAAAAATGAACATCTACAGCATTAAAAATGGAACAATAATTTATTAGATTCTTAGAAATATCGTTGCGGTAAGTTATAGCGTTATTATAATTTTCACATTAAATTACAATACGTCTACTTTCTTATATTTCCATTGTAAATCGCCACTTCTGATTGAATTGGCTGCAGACCGCGATAAACTGAAACTTTCCTAACAAACTGCGCCCTGATTTCGCTACGGATGCTGACGTTGTACGTTATATTAACGCAATTTAAAGCCCTAAAAAGTTTTGTTATTGTTCCAACGAATTTGCGTATAAAACAGGAATTTAACGCCGAGAATCTGCCAGAACATTAGTATTACGCGAGATATCGTCGACGTGCTAAAGAAACTACAATGGGGGATGATTTTAATGCAAATTAGTTGCGCAACATCGTCACTCACATGATGTTAAATATTTAAATAATAATTCAGTTTGCACTACTAATAATTTACAAGTTGTGTTTTATTATATAACATAGGTTTAAAAAAGTTATGCATTGATTATACTATGATATAGAAAATTGTGCAATGCGTTTCATAAATTATATTATTTTCAAATATAATCCACATTTCTAAGCTTGATTTTACTTTATATTATTAAGACAATTAAAGAATCATAACCGTTTCTTGTATTTTCTTATAGGATATATAAATAATATAAAGAATATTTTGGAATTAAACTGGAACAAACAAAGGAATTGCGAACAACTACGATATGCTCTTTAGGTATTTAAAGTGTGAATTCTAATTGCAGCTATTATAATCGAATGGCTAGTTTAATTAAATAAGGAGTGTGTACGGCTATCGGCTGGAAACTTTACAATCTCCTATTACATTATAGTTCTTTAACATTAGGTAATTAAACGGTTTATGTCTTCAGCAGCTGGCTTGGAATTAAAGATTAAATCAGCTCATACGTACGTACACATGAAAGTAGCTCCACCACGGAAGTAACCTCCTGTCAAATCAATATTAATAAACCGCGTTGTTCATTTTAATTAAAATTTTATTAATCCCGACTAGTAAAAAAAGAATGATAATTGAAACACAAAAAGCAACTTTTTATGGTGTAAAATGGTCCAGTAAATCGAATAGAACGCTACAACGGACATAAAAAAAACGTCAAAAACAAATATTTGTAAATGCCAATAGCATTTGTTGTATTTGAAATATAATTAATCATTTATATTTGTATGTATATTTGTATGTGCTTTGATTTCTCATTGTAAGTAATTTATAAAAACATTACATAGTGCGTTTCTAGTAACTCGGTATATCAAATTTCTTTAAATATCACATATCAAATATCCGATATTCTCCATAGTCTCCATAGATATAATATAAGATCAATTTAACAATAAGCCAACAACATAATACTGTATACAGTTTTATTTTTTTTTACCCAAATAATTACATATTCATTAACTTGCGGATAGTTAATTAATAGTCAAAGTAGTTTCAAAATAATAACTGAAGGCATAGATATGAGTTAAGTTATATTCTTTTTTGCAGAGAACAAAAAGATGTCTGCATCGGAATCAATAATAACACATGTTCCATAAACTGGTCGGTCAACTGTCTCCATATTTTCTATAGAGCCTGAAGGCGCTTGACATATGTTTTTGAGAGCAATAATGCGAAGTATACCCGGATAAAATATACCGCATGCGGACAGCGGAAGAGGTACTGCGAATTCCTGGATATAATCATTTTTGAGTGTTCACGGGTTTGTTGTCAAATATGATGGCAAACTATCTGCCGCATACCGACGTGACGTGGGAATATTGTCGGCTTCTGCGGCCTTGATCCTTTCATATTCGGTTATTAAATATTTTCCTTCGTCCAAAAGTGAATAGAGTGGCTATAATTTATATATGAATATTATATAATAGCACTATACTACATCATAAATAATATAAACAAGGTTTAAATGAAAATAACAGTATCATTAGCCATTTAGAATTTGACGATTGAAAGATAGTTAATCAATATGCAACATGAATAAAACCGAATGTAAATAATTTCTCGGTTGATAACATCACAAAGCGTACTATTATAAGATACTCACTTATATGTATTTACAGTGGAAATATATTCAAAAATACAAAAATGATGTAGCAGGCGCGCAATTCGGATCTTCTCTTCTCATCGTCACTCGTTATGCGAAACGTCGCTCGGTAAGAGAGTAATTTTTCTTACAAATCATTTTATTCGTTAAGCTAAACGCGCTTTATGCGAGGTGCTCGTTTAGCGAGGTTCCACTGTATTTGAGTATAAAGGAACATCAAATAATTATTTAATTGTGTAGACTCTAGATATTCATTATAAAATTACTCTTTCCTGTTAAAATGTCTTTACGTATTTTTAAATAAATTATTGAAGCAAAAAATATTATATAAACTTTACTGGAAATAGATTGCACGAAGTTCGAAAAGAAATGCGATAACGTAATTAATATAACGTTTCCCATCAAGTTTATTTGCTGTATAAAAAGGATTTGAACGCCAATTAAATATCTGAAAAGGGCGAATCTGAAAATACAGAATTTGAGAGCCCTTTTGATGAACGCTCGATGTTTGGTTTACGTTGAACCGAAGACGGCGAATAAGTAAATACTTCAGAAATAGTCATAACGCAAATAAGTGGCAAATATTGATTATTAAATCGTTTTTTTCTTAAATAACGAATAAGATGTTTCTGCTAATCAGCATAATTAAATATAACAAAAATATTTTTAATTAACGTCGCTAACAAATGTATGCTTTCAGTAGGTCCGCAATCGTCTGTGTAATATTTCTTAATTAAGGAAAAGGGAAGTCAACGAGTGTTTTTTTTCAATCTGATTCGTTTTATCTGAATATCTATAAAATACATATACATAATTAAAACAGAGAAATAAATGTTTTTATATTAATTTGATATAATTAACTACATTAATAACAATTTATTCCATACAAATAAATTCTAAAAAAAAATAAAATATAAAACTATCGCTTTTTTTTCAGAGTTAAGTATATTTAGTGCGATTTATTTTTGTATATATTAATTACTCGATTAGTCCATTTTCATGAATTCAAATAAATCTTTGTTAATATATTAAAAAATAGAGTCGTGAATGAGAATTTAAATTACATTTTTTGATAAATGGAATCTTATTGATAGGGTTTATCGTAAGCTTCACTAATTATTTCATCTAAGGTTATCAAAGTGTGAACGGTTTGCTTCAGATAAGATTATGTATTGAACGAAAAAAAAATATTAGCATTAAATAATAATGAGTTAAGGAAGATATGATCAGGATGGTTAATTAGGACGAGAAGTTTATGTCCAGTACGAAAAAATAAAGTTATGGCAGAAAGTGTAAGCGTAAGCCGATGCGATTTATCGGAAGCCATTCGCGGACCACTTAAGCCTAGCGAAAGCTTCAATTAGTTGGGAAAAGAGTGCGGATTAGAGCATGTGTATGTGCAGTTAATCAGGATAGCTCACTTAGGATAGGTCTTACCTGATTCCTCGTCATCGGGAGCGAAGGTTTGAGCAGTGCCCCCAAGGACCAGCATCGATAGAAGGACTAGCACAGCAACCATTACTCTCAAATAAACAATTTTCCACACCACTTGCATAATTGGAAACACTATTGGGATCACTTTGGTTTTAGCCAGTCTCAAAGTCCTGTATTTGAAAGTTTTGAAAAGTTGCCAGTTTCCTGAATGTTATATGTTGTATTAGTCGTGAAACGTAACGCGCGTATACTGAGTGGGCAACGAAAATCCACCCCCACACATAACCGAGTCAGTACTGACGCGACGCCGAGCTTTCTGCCTCAACAGGGAGGAGGAAATCCTTTTCCGTGAAAACTCCGACGCCTGCCGATGTTTTACGACTCGGGTTTCAGCACACCTGAAGACAACTTTAATCATCAATTTCGCGATATATAACAAGCACACCATAAGTTGTCTCACTATACTTTTAGCACTCGACACACCATAGGCAACCTGTTAGATATTCGCAGCAAAGCAGAGCTGAAGAATAAAAAAGTCTACACTATATATCTTATTATAATACGTAATAAGAATAAGTCTGGCACACTTCCTAGTGGTACGCAATCGACTGGATGTTCTCACTCGAGCGTTTTGTTTCTTTTTTCCCCGCTCCTCCTGCTTCTCCGCCATCTTCTTCATCCTTTATTATTTTCAGTAGTCTCTCGTTTATCTGCAGCTCCGAAGAAAACAGATGTTCGTTTCACGCTGGCACAAAACCAAAAACTTTAAACACTTTTCCTTCGCACGCTTCACAAGGATTTCATTCCAATCTTAGCCATTATCCAGTGATATAGTAGAATAATTAAAGGCACCCTCGCAATCTCCATTTCAACCATTGTTGTTATACATCAGTGATTCCCAAAGTGGTCTATATCGACCACCAGGGTCTATGACAACCTGCAATGGGTCTACGTCAGCGAAAAAAAATTAGGGGTCTATGAAATGAAAATTGGGGTCCACGATAGTGGATCTCAACATACACTGATAGTACCTATTTACTTACATTATACTATCTTATAATATAAAGACTTAAACATCATTTATAAAAGTACCTATGAAGTAAAAAATGTATTGTATATGTTTATAAAATTATGTAAGTTGTAGAATATAGGCATTCGCTTTGTGGTCGCAATACATTTTGAACTTGTAAAAAAACCTGCACATAATGATATACCAGTATCATCTTGTTACAAGCATACGCGCAGTCTCAGAGCAAAGATCTTAATAAATATAAAGATGTCTCAATATAAATAAATTTACAAAAAATCAATATCAAGTAAGTAAGGAGATCTACCCAAAACCGAAAAACATAGCAAGGGGTCTACGACACAAAAAAGTTTGGGAACCTCTGTTATACATAAACGGCAAAAAGATTCTCGCATAAAATACTACCAATATACTCCATCCCTACAAACCGCTTTCGGACCTCAAAGATGAAATTACCTGAACGTAAACAAAGGCTCGTTTTATACATGTCTGAATGTTTCACCAATTTATCCGCGGAAAGCTACATCAAGACGCCATTCGAAATCATTTATCTATCCCCCAGTAAACGGATCTATTAATACGGATTGTCCCATTATTATATTTCCTCCCCAATCTCCAGCACACATAAATATAGATTTCTTTCATTTATTTCGACCGGCGGACGCTTTCATTTCGTATGCGAATAAATTGCTTCCAATTTCAATCAACTAACACTTTATCTACAAATACCCGAACAATATAACTTTTCCCCATTATGTTATATCAGTACATTGTACATACTATATATTTACATGTTTTGCCTTACTTTATTGTTATACTAATCTGTTCTGATGGTTAACATATTTATATACATGTATTTCTCAATAATTGTTATAATTTAATGCAACACAACTTTACATACATTTTTATTTAATTAACTAAAAAGGGTGAAATGTATTTTTATAATAGTAAATGATAAAATTTCATTTCTAGTGAATACACTTGCTTGTGAAATTAATATGTGCATATATTGACTATTAAGTGTACAAATTTACCGAATTAACATATTAATTATACAAGTATATTCACAGTCGGTAATACATATATTAAAATATTATAACTAAAAAAATATTATCCACTACATACTGCTCTAAAAACTTGTTATTGTTTAAGTTCTCTGCAATTTTTTAAAGTTAGATTATATCAAAGGATATAAATTCGATTTTTGTTATTATAGATAACTTTTTAAGTTTCGTATTATGAAAAACAATAATATATAATAAGAAATAATTATTTGCTTTTTTAGATCACTATTGATACCTAAAACAATACAACATACTTTACGATTGTTTACTAAAGTTATGTAATAAGTTAAACAACTGCATTTATTTTTATATGATGTGTTAACTGCTGCGGCAGAACTTCACCCATAAGTTTGACGCTTTTGCTAGTTGGTCTTTAGCTTTTCGTATTCTTTCTTCCGTAGGTAAAGTTTCTAAGTAGTTTTAGTTTCTTTTAGTTGAACCCGTGAATTGCCTTAACGCCGCACCAGTCCCAATTAGGATTTTGGCCTTAGGACTTTCACGGCATTTTTATCTTCACATGACATTGATTAGAGTCTGATCTAATCAATGTGTTGTAAAGTACCTTTTTTTTTAATTTCTAGTTAACATATATTTACCACTCCAATTAAGTTATTAAGTATTTTACCACAGAACTTTCCTCATAAAAAATTCTTCATAAAATAAATATAAATTATCTGAATCTATAACCCATATAGTACTATAGATATCGTAGTTTGCAGTAATAGCGATACTAAACGAACGAATTAGGAATTGTATAATAAACTTTAATTTCGAATGCGTTTCGTGGTTGTGTACAAATAATATAATAACATGTGCAAATGTGATGGTCGTGATTTGGACGGACACTGTTATTTGAGCAAAGTATGAATTTGTCAGCAAAGCTTTATGTTTCCCACTGCCAAGCATAAACAAATGCATGACGTTGGAAGTGTCGTAAATTGTTTTGGAAAATTTTAGGTCGCATGCATACATTGCATTCCCAACATTTATAAAGATTATTTACGGCTCACTATTAAATGAATTCGAAATTAGATGAAGTTGCAATATGTTTGTTAGTGTCGTCAAACAAATATCAATACACCAATTACAAATAATGAAATGTAATGTTTGTGAAACATAGATTTTACCTCTAGGAAATTGATAATTAGAGTAATACTTTTTTGTGTTTTATAATAATGGATCTAGATAGTTCTCTGATCTAGGTCTGAGATAGTTCTGTGTATTTGAAGCAAAACATAAATAATATTTTATTGCGAACACAGGGAACTATATTTATTCGAAAAGACAAACTGAGAAAATGGAGAGAGTCTTTCAGAAATTAAACGATAAATCTTTGTGCGGCCGGACTCCACCATCCATGGAACGAAAGAAAAGGGTGAGCCGCGACAAACCCCCAGGTCAACTCTGGTGTCGCCCCTACAACCACCGCCCCCCTCTCCCCCTGCGCACCACCCCGTCCCTTATTTGACGACTGACAACTTGTTGATCTTCTCTTTATGTTTCATGGCTCAATTATATGATACACACAGTTACATCCGTTTCCTACTGCCGCTCGGCGCTGCTCTGTATTCCAGCAAGTTTGCCATTGTAATGTGCAATTAGTAAACATTTTGATATTTTCTACTCGTAAAGATACATAATTAAAACTTGAAACTTACAACCAATAGATCACAATAATGTAATAATGTTATACACTAAATATGTGGGTAGAAATAACTTTCAACAACTTTAAAATTAGTTTAATATCTATAAAAATGGAAATAATAAAAAGTTGTTAATGGTTAGCCTTGTTTTCCAATTTAGAGTCAATAAAAATTAGTAAATAAAAAATTAAATAAAGCGGAATTGTTAGTAGCCCTTTTAGCTTGTGTACAACTAATTAAGTTTATTATTATTAATTTACTGATATATTAAAACTGGATAATGTTGAAATTTTTTGAAATAACTTTAAACAACTTTAAAATTAGCTTAATATCTATAAAAATGGAAATAATAACTTGTACTTAAATTAAAAAAAGCATTTTCGCCCAAATTAGAGTCAATAAAAAATAAAATAATTTAAAAAAGCCCTTTTCATCTTGGGTTTGAAATCTTAATATTCTTGTATATTATATTAACATATTCTTTGATCTATTGAAACATAAATATCTAAATAGCCAAAAAAATATATCTATATTGAAATAATTGGGGAAGCATTAATAGTTAGTATTTTTTGTTGCATAATATTAACAAATGTTATTTAAATTCATAACAACCAGCGGCAACGACGAATTACAATTCAGTCTACCATGTTTTACAATTCCCATTGTCGCCGGTTCATATATTAATCATATTTAACATCTGCGTGAAAAATATAATACTTTACATATGAGTGTACATTATTTATCGTTGCAATAAAACAGTTGTAATACAACTAACATACAGTTGATCCCTATTATTTGCTTTGATCCCTTTTCATAATTATATTCTACATGAATATTGATCAACAACTATTGAAGGTCATTCATTTTTTTTTTCAATGCAATCATAAATATACTTTATATGATAGATCAATGTAATAGGTGAATATATAGTTGTTACGTCTAATACAGAAACTATAATTTCCTCAATCAATAGTGTTACTTTTTCATAATATAGTAGAACAGCGGTTCTCAAACTGTAACCGTAACTTGACAAGGGGAATCGTCAAATATATAAATAGGACATATTTTTTTATTAATTCATAATATAAATAAAACGAAAGCATTAAATCAAAGCATTCCTAGGATTTATATGATTAATTTGTGCCTGTTTTGAAGTACACCGCCTATCCATATTTGGTTATATAGTCGAGATAGTCACTCTGAGATTTCTTCCTATTTGAAGCTTGTTTTATATTTATATTTAGTAGGGAAAGTTAAAAGTATAATTACATGACAGTTCAACAATTATATTTGTTTATCTTGTATTAATTATTCAAAATTATTCAAGTAAAATGGGCGCAAAATATGAAAGATTGAGAATCATTGCACTAAGAAAGTGACATTCATAAATTAAAATGATATTTTGGTAAAACTTGATAGCATTAATATGCTAACTTTTATGAAAAAACATAAATCGATTCAAAGAAATGCCAAGTACAAACAGCGAGTTTAGTCGGAAAGAATGCAAACACCTGGTAGAAGGATTATATTTTGCTTATATTCTTGTAAATACGTTGAATTCTCAATATATAAAACTATATAAAAGCCTTTTTTTTTATTAAAATGTGATATTAATTATTATTTTTGTTAGAAGCCACTTTTTGAATAAAATTACAAACTATACAATAATCACTAATAGTAAGCATAATTGTATAATTAGTATAATTAGTGATTATAGTCAAAGGTAGGCGTATTACATTCGCTAATTATAATACGCCTACTTTTGATACGATTTATGATCTCTCTATGTCAAATTAATTAATCAGGATTATTAAACTGTATTTATTGAATGCATTAATACTCGAGTAAATTCATGTCATTCATTTTCTGTGGCCTAAAAAATGCTATTAATTCGATCATATGAAAATTATTAACATAAACAAATGTAATGTGGCATATGCATGCGTTTAACGGCATGCTCATAAAACACCAATAAAAGTTCATTTCGTACATAAAATATTTATTGCCTTTCTGTAAACAACATAATATGCACAGTATTTCATATTAAAGGAAGGTTGTTTTCACATATACGACAATACACAGATGCGAACTTCATTACCGAAGAGGGTAATGCTCAAGTAGATGCACTTCAACATAAAAATTAGGTCATAAATGCGGACGCCATGAACTAAATCAGTCGTCGTGCTTGGCCATTCCTCATTTGTTATTCTTTAATGAGATATGTTTTTCACATAACGAATCAGTTTATTAAATATGCAATATTTAATGGTATTCTCTAATTGCATTCTTGTCGATAGTGATTGATTAGTCTACTGCTAAAACGTTCTAAAATGTTTACATTTGGTATGGCACTATTAAAATGTTTGTCTATTAGTTTGTTTCGTCGGATTTTATATTCTCAAAGCATGGGATAAATATATATTTGAGTAATAAGAACAAACGGAGTATTGCGTGTCGTTTGTACTGCTTGTATGGTGGTATGGGGGACAGCTAGTCAAACAACATTAATGTATTTCTACCCCCGACGAAACGTTATGTACATATATGAGAGAAAAAAAAACAAACCCCAACACGAAATTGGAGAACTTTTGAATGTTTATTAAATAGGCTATGCGCTTGACCTCAAAATAGAATCACAGTAGTGATGTTGTTTTAAATAAACATATTTTTTATTTTTTTATTTTATATTTAGTGCTGATACTATTATATGCAAATAAATAATTAATACAGGTTGTACGGTTAATAAAATACTAAACACAAGCTGTTCAGGGGGCTTAGGTCGGTTGTTAGGGTTGAAAATAAATATCAACCTGTCGTTAAGAATAACAAGTTGAATTTTTCTACGAGCCAGAACGTGAATCGTGAACGTGATGAGAAATCGAAAAAAGAATGGTAAATATGATTGAGATCAGAGTTGCACTTCATTCTGGTAAAACCAATTTTTTACAATGCAGGAAATGTGACGGTTTCAACCTCGTAGAATTATCAACAACTTGGATGAAAACACGCTTGAGAATTACTTGAAACGTTGAAAGGACCATGGACTGATGAAAAGCATCAAGTTTGTGTTTATAAAACGACTAGACTAGGTATGAAGAACACATGTAGCAACTACTGAAGTGGATGATTCTGTCAAAATATTTATGCCGCCTTCGTGATTTGGTCGGGATAGCCACTTGTAATGTGAGCGTTAATTCCGTTCTTACGGTTGAAAAGAAATATCAAGGTAGGCATCAATTTTTCGTTAAGAATACCAATTAATTATTTTTTTTTGTACCATTCTAATTGTGACCCAAACAGAAATGGATCTCTACGCTCTACGAAAAGGAACAAATTTATTGCATCGCTGTATGTATTCCTGCATGCATACGATTGCACCAAGAGTTATGCTTCAAAATTGTGTAAGTGTTTCAAATTATTTTCGGCAGGAGAATTTACATATTGTCCTTTGATAGGTTTTGCGATTTATGAAAGATGATCTTCTTTATCTGATGGCGATGGGAACGTTGATAATTACCGGAATTTGTTGGAGGGAGAAGGTAAAGAAATAGGATACCAAGGGGAGGCGTCAATATTATAGATTGCGGTTGCGGCAAATTTATCGCGCCGGGAAAAGTTTCGATCTATTGCCACGCGGAGAATCGGTTATTATAAAATGTATTTTTTATAATTAAATAAACAAATGGTATGCCGCGGGTGTCATATTCCCGACATCTGCACAATGAAAATCGAATGGATCTTCACCGCTCGTCCTGTTCTCGCAACCGGGACAGAATATCCCTCATCGTCACCCCTCAGACTTGCGACAAGAAGTTCGAGTGATTCTTGACCACGGGTCCAGTTGTCGCATTACCAGTCAGAACCATCTCCATCGTCGCCATCTTGAGCGAATACGTTGCTGAAGTTGGAGAAGCACAACATGTCAATCTGCTTCTGGAGCCGGTTCGAAACGTGCATTCTGTAACTAAAATAATAAGCGCGAGTTGTAGGTGAAAAGTATGAAAGTTATCGTCTCACAGTTTTGTCAGCATGGACATCTTGTATGGTTGGTAAGGAGCAGCCTGTACTTCTAGCATTTCGGAGCAATCATGCTGTGCAGTCAATATCTCGAGTTCTCGAAGTTGAAGACACCTTTAAGCTCCCATCTATTCTCACATCCCTCCGACTATCGTAGACGTGTAAAAGAACTCGTCCACCTGCATCACATTTACATTATATTTATATTGTAACTATTGTAATGTAACTTACATCAATATCATTAAAATTACATGATACTTCTTCCGCCTCGAATTAAGGAATTCTACTGAGTAATTGAACAACAGTGTGTTTTATGATTTTTCAATACACTTAACAATATTATAATTCCATGACCAAAAACGAAAAGTACTAATCACATTTTATAAATAACAATTTCGTAGTTATAGTTACAACTTTGTCATTATCCATAACCAACTTAATTTTTGTATGTACTAATAAAATATATACCTGATACAAAAATAAGATTCATTTAATTATCTCAAGCTTTTATGCTACTGCATGTTTACTTGATTAAGAAAAGTTCAAGATTTTCTGAAATTCTTCTTCAGTCAATATTTAACTTTTGTTTGATTAATATTATTTTATGAAACTGTTTATGAAATGGAAAAGTATGCTATTGCAGTATAAATTGGTGTCGAGATCGCGTGGTCGTACGAAATGGGTAAAGGTCAAGGGGGTGTTAATTTGAGGGAGAGGGCTGAAAAATAATTCGTTGGCATGCACACAGCTTCTGGTTGTGGAAAGCATGCAAGTCACGTATGAAAATGCATATGGCTGCATCCCAGGAACTCCACTCATAATCTTAACCTTTTCAGTATTCCGAAGATACGTCGGAGATATGTGCATATAGAGGAGATTTAGATATTTATTATACGGCGTATTTGCGCCGGTGGTCCACATATCCTTGCCGAAGTAGAGGATTTGGGATTTGCGATATTATTTTTTGACTCGAGCCTTTCACAACACGCACGTAGAATAACCCTCTATCCCCAAAGTCACCCCCCATCGCCCACACGTTCACATAGAACCGTATCCATCGCACGCACAAACTTCCCGACTTTTCATTTCACTTCGCAAATATTTATTTCACCACATCCATCACATCTCTAAAAGCAAATTGAATTATTATTCTAGAACGATTGTATTTCCGCTCAACATCAAATTACTAAGAATATATATATATACTGTTCATGCCGTAATTATGAAAACTGGAATTCGCATTTATCTGTCGATCGACTAGCCACGACCTAAGAATTACGGAACAAACAAAACATGTCCGTCCGTCATTCTCTGAATTGATTTGAATCACAGATAAATCCCAATCACCTGTGAGCTCAGCGTGCAGGAATTGTTTTCCTTCTCGCCACTGTATTTTCTCATTCTCTTTTATTTCCCATTCGAAAATCAAAATTCCATTCCGTAATTGCTTTTGCAGACATTTGCATATTCCGCCACCCTCGCATCGCACAAACATGACGACCACCCACCGATACGCATTATGCACGCAAATGAAAGAATCTAATAAATTCAAAATGCTGCATACATTCCCCCCAATATAATAAAAACACGGCACTATTTTTCTTTACGTTTCCACATAAAACATTTCCACACAACGTTACGCAATGAAAGTAAATTAACATTTTATGAGAGAAATGCTACATCATAGCTAATGAAATTATTTAAGTTGCAGATTTATTACCACACTAAATTCAATACAAACTAATCAAATTTTCAGATCTTTAACGAAATTTTATATAATAAAAATATAAAGAAAGTATAAAATAGCAAATATTAATATGCAAAAAATTACTTTATTACGCAGTTGGTATTCCTGTCTTCGCTTCAGTGTCTTCTCTTGTGTGTAGTAATAAGCTGTAAGGTTCCCGGTATTATCTCGAAACCTTTATATTCGATTTGCATCCTATGTTTCACACTGTATTGTAACTAGCCATGATTTACTCTAATAAACATTATACTACGAGCACCTCCGAACGTAATACAATATTGCATCTCATATTTTATAGAAATAAACGGAACGCGCCTACGCGCATCTATAAATGAACCTTGCACCTGTAGACATCAATCACAACGTAAGGTTATTTCGGCGTGTGTCGGTTCTATATGTGTAATCTAAGTTAACAATAGCCACTTATTGCTACATGCAGTGGGTTAATCCCGTAATCAAATCAGAGGGTTAGCATATCATAACAGAGAATCGTGATATATGTATCGTTTGCGGCGAACATGCGTGTAATTACTAATTACCCCGTTCCGCCGCCTGCCACCCTTCAAAACGGTTTCCATAGGTCCACCGCCATCGCCGTTGCCCCTCAAGTCAGGACACGCTGACTGCGCCAAGGCCTTAAGCAATTGCTGTCATGCATACACATGCATATAAACCCGAAGGCATCGAACATATCACTAAATACATACATCATACATTGTAAAACTATATGTATATACATATATACAGATACAACGGTTGAGAAACTCAAAAGCTTAATTAATACATTAATAACGCTCAGCGACGTCCCAACGCCTATGTCTTTGAACACTTTTAAAGTTGTTAACAGTCTTCCACTTTTATATTCCTGCGCTAATTAAAACTTCGTTAATTATTAGTACAACACGAATTTTCTGATGAAACATAAAAAAAAAGCAATAGGAACGGTGTACAAGAAATATAATGAACGGACAAAGAAATGAAACTGACACAAGAAAATGTAAGAATCACAGATTTGTAAAGTTTTATTAATATTTTATAATATCTCAACAGATTTCAATTTTAACAAAGCAAAACGTTTTCTTTGTACTAGACTTACTAACGATCAGTCTTCACCCATCAAGAATTATTAAAAGTTATATTTTGTTATTAATTATAATAAGTTATTGTGACTATTTCAATATTTAATACTAATTATCAATTTCGAATATTGCCCTGAAATGCATTTTTTATTGACCACAAAGAAAATTTCTAATGTACATATTTACGTAAACTTTTGCGCATACATAGATTTATAAAGTATGCTTATAGTGTGTATTAGTAATTTAATTAGAGTTTTATTAATCAATGTTTGTTTGCTGATATTCTGCTCTCATAATTTAAACAAAATTCTCCCTCGGTACTCAGCCTAGATCAATTGTACTTATCGTCATTGCTAGTTGCTGTGCCAAACAGTTTTAATTAACTCCATATATGCCCTTGTTGCATACACAACTCCATCTAGTACACAAACATTCTGGTTTCTGCAAATTTCTACTACCAAACTATTTTGAGCGCACTTACTGTAAACGTGAACTCCCTGCAGAGATACGTGCGTTCGCTCAATTTGTGCAAATGTGTAAATATTTGCAAATTACAAATTGCTTTTGTATATTGGTATAATTTTAGATAATTACTCGTGCGACAGAATATATTACTGTTAGAAAATTAAGAATCAAATATTACGACAAATTTGAAAATTATATAAATCACTGATCAAAACAAATATCCATCGAATTAATGTATACACACAAAATTTCTTTATAATATGATATAAGCATTTGTAATTGTATTTTTTTTGTTGAAAATTAAGATATATTATATTATATTAATTGGCATATTAATAAAAGGTCTGTTCAATAAGAGGTACTAATGATAGTAATTTGTTTATATTACACAATTGAACAGAAACCACAAAGTAAATTGAGAAGCGAATTTTGAAAGGGCTTTCAAGTATTATCGCACTGCCATTTATACATTCGTGACTTCGGAGGAGGAATTCTATACTTGCCAGTGAGAAAGTACGGCGTAATTTGAAAACTGTCGCTTATGAGTTTTCCGTAACGCCGTTATACGTACTGAAAGGAGTATCGATGTCGTGCGATATCACGGGAAATGAAATTCACCCAAGCTGGAGTAAATGGTATGACCTAGTTACTGGCTAACCTAAGAATCGAATGCAAATTCAAAAATACCGTAACGAATTGCAGCACTTCCCCGGGCATCCGATTTCGCCAAAATCGCATGCGAGGAATTAAGTCAGAAACAGGGTGGCCGGATTTTTATTTATTGGTCGGGTGAAGAGAGCGTGAAAGTCGACGCTCAATTAGGGAAGATTGATTGAATTTTAATGCTTAACGTAATAGTATTTCCCATTGGAAGCGTTAACCATTAAATAGAAATAACAACTCCACGTTCTGCTACCTCTAACTATCAAATTATTAAGTGATGTATGAACAATATTATAGAATTAGAAGTATTTACTTACAACTGCTAAAAAAATGGAACGAAATAATTGTTTTATTTTTTTCTGAAGACATTGAAACTAGTCGGTATTTAATTATTTGCATTGTTCAATTTTTTTTTCCAACAGTGTTGCTTATTTTCTCTCATATATCTTCAATCAAAGTAATGAATTTACAGGCCAAATAACGGTTCAAAAGAATCGACATCGTAATTGAATACCGGGTCTGTTAATAGTCCTGGCCATTTGAAACTTCTCGTGGCTCATTCTCTTTTTATTCATTAGCAGTAACCCCCGGACGCAATTGTCTTTAAAATGTATGGTCCGCGAATCCCCCTCGATGGGGCGAAAAGTCATTTGGAAGGATCGATCTATTCGTGGAGTACTGAATAATCAGCGATCCAATAATTAATCAGTATCAAGACCAGAGCTGAGGTTAATATAGATAGGAGACTACTGAATCAATCGGCATCAAGGAGCGCCAACTAATGAGGATACTCCGGTAAAAGCACTCGAATGCAAATTTCTCTTCACTCAAATTACTCATAACTCCTTTGCACATTTTATTTATTGTCTTCTATCTTTACAGTTAGAATTCCAATAATGACATCCTATTCCCTAACTTGATCTTACAAAAAATCCTTCATCTACATTTTTAAATAGAACCATAATATCCAATAAAAACATACTTCAGAAAAGCAGAGAACACAAAATTATTCAATACATGTAAGTATACAATATAATTTATGATATGTTACATGCTTAAACTTTTATATATTTGAAGTCGAGACTTAAATGCATGCATGTCTCATAATAACGGATTACATAAATGGAAGAAATATTTACAGTTCCATTCAATTTAATATTCTTAAGGTATAGCAAAGCTTTGTTTTCTATGTACATTGTAATATTGTGTGTGCATAAAGATGAGCGCTTTAGCAGTCGAAATTCTGCGTTTCTCTCGTTTTTGAAGCTCCTGAAATCTTGTAAAATGCATGAAATGTTTGCACAAAGTATGTATAAGTATAATGCCAGCAGGAATAGGAACAGAGGAAAATTAAAAAAAATAACAAATACAAACGGACGGATCGTTTAAAGTGGAGGCAGTTTTATCATTTAAAATGTATATTTGGAATATAGTATTTAAATAAATTCGCAAATAAAATATTTTAATATTATGACTTCTAATTCGAATTTACGCTGCATTACGCTAAATTAATATTTTAATAAATTACGTAAACAAATTGTAATTAATTAAATGTAAACATCAAAATATTTTCAATTTCATATTATCATATTTTATTTATATTTATTGTATTTCATTACTTTATATGCTTTTACTAATTACATTAAAAATAAATAATTCAATATTTATGCAAACTTTATATTATGCTTTCCACAGCATATTCTCATATAAACCAATCTAATTAAATAAAAAAAAAATCCATGAATGCACGCCCCAGACACCCCTGGCTAAAGAAAAATTTTAATTTATTTTCAGAATAAAAAATAAGTAAATAAATACCCACCGATTTTTTTTTCTGTATTTTATTTTTTTCAAAGATGGAAAATTCCGTCCTATCAAATAACACCGATGTAAATTCCAAATTTCAGTATGCTTTCATGTAAAAGAAACAGCATAAAGTATATTAAACATCCTCAACATTTTATATACGCTCCTCCTTTAAGCGGTTGCGTAACATCAAAGCGTTTCTTATGTACATAAATGTCATTTATTGATTATCGGCCAGACGTTTTTTTTCTTACAACTCATTAAATACAATCTACTTCATTTCAACATTCCAAAGTTATAGTTAGTTTTTATCATTTTTTTAAATGATTTATGTGGAAAGCCCGGACATAATTGTAGTTTAAATAACAAATTGGAATTTCATTATTTACAATAAATTTGATCAATATGTGCGTTGACCTGTTTAAAATTTGTTATATTATAACCTATAATAATAAGTAAATGTATGTAACGTAAATGTTGGTATATTAAATATTGAATCCTGATTGTGAGTTATTCGAGGATGCTAGTGAGAATTTTATATATTCATGTCTTGAAATGGAGCGTTATACACAGATAAGGAACATGTATATTGAGAAATCGTTTTGTTTCAAAGCTCCGCAGACATCTAAAGAAAAACAACACACCCTGCATACGTACACACGTTTCCAGATACTCTCACTCCCATTTATATCTATATGAAAAGAACCTTTATATCTGCATTTATTTGGAGGAGATCGGGACGCATCTGTCAAGTGGACAACTATATCCAGACATAAAGTAGCACTGTCTTGCGTTTATGTTTTCCTCGCATCCCTTCTTACCTATATATTTATATCCATGTATTCCCTATGTCTGCGCGTTTTTTTTCCTCACCCTCTTCTCCTCATAGAGCCGACCATCGATTCTCTTTTTATTCTGAGCTTCGCTCCTTTCCTTTTTATTGTTCAATCGCATGACAAAATCGGCGCATAAAAGAAGTAAATGTGGAAATAAAACATGCATCATACGATCATTGTAGAGATATTTCACCCACCCCTAGTCTTTTAACTATTTGCGTACCCTTTTTTTTTCGTTCGAGCTCGCCCAATCCCTCCCACTTTGTGCCTAGGGGGACCATAATACGAGCGAGGCTATAAATTTTATTTATGAGTTTTTCATTTTTTGATTGGCCATCGATATGAATTTTAGATTTTTTTGTGGGAGCTGGCTCTCGTTTTATGCAAATTATGCGTAGAGCATTGAACTGAAAATATATAAACGTTATACACACACATATATATATATATAATAAAATAAGATTTAGTCTTTGATTCTAACCCGACCATACCAACTGCTAATTCAATTGTATTCAGTATAACCCTTTGATTTTTATAAATTTAATTTTATAAATTTGATACACTTTAAATAATATATCCATTATGTTACCTATTAAAGTTGGATAATGAGAATAATATATAATTTTAGAATCAATTGATTGATTCAATCTTATCTACGGATATGCAGTAGAAATTTATAGACTAATTGGATGAAATATTGTGATGCACCTGAGATTTCCATAAAGGAGCTGGCGGAGGCTGCGTTGACAGGAATTGTTTTTGATTAATAATTTAAATTAGTAAGTGGAAACTTGATGCAGAATAATATTCTGGGTAGAAGAGGCTTTGTGTGATGTTGTACGTCTCGCATACAAACATATTATGTGTGTAAATCTTTGGTATATTGAGCTCAATTTATTTGAGGAGCTCCATAATGCCGTGCATAGTGGAAACATTAGAGACATAGGAGCGTGCATTACGGAGATTCGTTAAGACATGTGTAGGTGTAAGTGAATTAGCGCCGCGACGCGCGTCCTTAATTGATATATTCAAATACCGTGTAAGGGTACGAGCCCCGCATGGTAATGCATCATGCGGAGAACGCAGAACGTACACCTACCGCCTTCACCAACTCACCTACATATGACCCACCCGTTCCTATTTCAGGATACAGCATCATACACAGCTCCAAGCTTCAAATCTCAACAAATATTAATGAGTATTTACGGCATCTATTTTTGTTCTTTGAGACGGCGACAGCGGCGCTCCCCCCGCCCCCAGTCAGCAGCTCTCACATTCGGCCTCGGGTAGAAATAATGACGGTCATAAATTCCGCATTTCATTTCAATAAAACCCGTTTTGGGAGAACCATATTTTCCAAGTGTTACCAACATTGTCATTTAATTCCGCAAACGCATTATTGCCACCGCCGTCGCAGCCGCCGCTTCTTCCCTCCACCATCCTAGTGCTCTTTTATGTTTCTTACTTCTTTACTCCGCCATGCCGCTACATCTTTCCATATACATATCTTCTTCATGATAATATATCACCACTTCCGACTCGGAATTGCTATTTTATTATAGAACGATTACCTCCAGCATTAAACCATTATACTATTATTTACTACAATGCCAATATTTTCTCACAGTTTTCCTAATTTTCTAGTATTTTTGCATTAAAATTTATAAGATCTGGTTGTCGTCAATTCAAACTTATTTCAAATATATTACTCTTGTTTAAAAAAAATGAAATTTATTTTAAAAAGAAAAAAAATACTTATAGAAACAATGCTTTCGTTTATAATTATTGATTATTTTATACTATAGTATACATTTATCAATAAGTCATCGACACATAAAATAATTGGTTTGATTTTGTCAGTCGCTACACATTGTATAAATACATAATTTATTGCATATCATAGTGCCTGAAATAATTTATATTTGGAATAACAAGCTTTTTTTTAATTCACTTATTGCTAATGTAGTAATTATTGATTTGAAATGGCAAAGAACTGATGTATTCCTGTAGACAGACTGCTTAATTTAATTCGATTCAAATTAAGGATGGAGTTTTGTAAATTAGTTTTCTAACTACTCGAGATTCCAACTGAAGTGCAAGGCATTCGAGCTGTTAATGCAATTCAATGAATAATTAACAATACTTTATAAATTGTATTCAAATTATAACTCTATTTGTGCGTATCGTATATTTCAGAAAAAAAAAACAAAAGATAAGGACGAGGATAATTATAATGAAAAAATGTCTGGAATATTAAGAGAGGAACGTTATATTTGTTTTTTGAATGTCGCAATCGCTTGCTGCTTTAACGTAAAATTCGCATAAAATCAGGGAATAAAGTTTATTTAACGAATTCGTTAAATTAAATTCGATGGATTTCGATTCTGCTACGAAGGAAAGTAGGTCGCGTGATGATGGAAGAGAGCGCAGTTGTGTATGTACCAGTATTTTGTAACCACCCGGCGCCTCCACCCTCCTCACTGACACTCGCTCTGGCGCGTATATATATATATTAACCCAGTTGTATTGATGAAAGTCTGAAATCAAACGCTACAGTTCCGATTAAGATTGAATACGTTGTTTATACATGTCTGCTAGTCGCAATGTGTGCCTCGCAGCCATCGATCTAACACTTTTAATGTTTGCATTATATCAACCACCTTAGTAGCATGCGATTTTTACATATATCTTCATCATTACATATTCATTTCGACCTATAAAAACCAATCGGGTACTCCTTCCTTCAACTAATAACACAATTGCATTTCATTAAAATTTATTATAAGAAGCAAATTACTTAGATATCTCAAATATCATAAATTCCAAAATGTACTCTGATGTCATGACTTAAGTTAATTATTTTATAATAATGTTTTCAAAATTACTTCAATGATTAACTTATAATTATAATGCCAAAAGTATATAATTGGTATAAAATTGTTAATAAATAAAAGGTTCTATTATTTCCTGAATAGTCATGTTTAGAAATATCGACCTTCCTAAAATAATATCATTAATATCTAATTTACAGATATTTTATAGTTTAGTTATCAAATATATTTGTAGAAACTCCTCAAATGAATTAATAATATTAATTACTATAAATAAGTAAAAAATATCTAATTTTTGTATTTAAATATATTAATTCTGCGTTTGTGCACACTAACGTATGCTGAAGAACTATTATTGAAATAAATATAGTTCAATATTATGTCATATAGCATATAATTGTATCTGGAGCAGATGGAAAATATGTATGGAAGTTAGAACATTAAGTAAATTGTATAAAACTTTAAAGGTTCTCTATGCAATATCTGATTTTGCAGATAAAATAACTTGAAATGAAATGAACGTGTCCCATATCCACTGCTTTTGTACTCTCTTGCATGTTTACGATTACTAAATTTAATATGATATAGCTGTTCGAACGTTGCCTTTGTTTTAGCGCAGAAACTAGTCATATTTTAAAACTGTTTGACCTTTAACTTTACGTTATTATTTCTTGGACAGTAAAATATTTCTCAAAATAAAAACGTTTGTAGAAATAGCAACGTGATCCTTAAAATAATTAAGCTTCAGTTTAAATAAGTAATTTTGGTTAATTGAATTTTGTCGTCGTTTGCAATTAATCATGGGAAGTGTACAATTGTATTCAGTCCCTGAAAAGTTTCTTATTTGCTGGCAAATATTTGGGGCGGCGAAAAGTGTATGTTTAGAGGTATAATGAACCAGAGAACGGAGATAAATCATGACCTTAATCGTAAATAGATCTAAAGTCGTGAAAATTATAAGAGCCTCCGGTCGTGCGTTTGTTATCGGAACTAAGTCGCGCGACTACCACAGGAAAGATTCCACAGGAAAGTTCAATATTTACAGAGAGCTTGTGGAGTCCCGGTTAAACAGGACGGGGCCGGAGATAGCCTCGACTTCACTTCAGAATTTATTCCTCCACGCCGACGGCGACGCTCGCTCACCTTTCGCGAAAAGACAATATTCATTTACATAACAAAGTATTATCGCGGCTTGCCAGACCCTAACAGGGCGGATTCCTGCACGAAACCACCGTCGACTGCACAGATACAAATCAAATAGTTTCAACTGTAAAAATATATACGTTTCACAATTGTAACACTGAATCTATTTTGTTGAAATAATGTTAATTATATTTACTTATTTGATATTTAATGTAACAATACTGAGTGAACTATAGAGTTCGCAGTCATGAATTTCTCTATATTTAATATTTACATTTTACAATAGGAAACATTGTATGTTGCATGTTTTCTTAATTCGCATCTGTGAAATTATCGAATCCTGTGAGGCTCAACATAGGTGAATTCAGTTTATCAATATAAATGTCTATAACCATTTATATATATATGATTGGTCGTGAATATTGATCAATACGTTATATGCATAAGGAGGACGGAAATCAGATCTGCAACATTTCCACCAATTATTGGATTTCAACGCTGGAAACCTGCCCGAAGGATTGACGTAAATCAAACCATCAGATCGCAGCAGAAGCAGAAGCGAGAGCAGATACTTCGAGCTGTATCTAGGAACATTTTCTGCCCCTCGAAACACGAAGGGGAAAAAATTCGACATCTCTCTGCGTACTATAATCACAGCCAAAGGCAATACTTAATGCGCGTTGCTAGACGCCGTCAGATACATTTGTTCTGCAAATTTCGCAGTATGTTCATATCAAACGCAAATCGTGCCGACGAAATACTACCGCAATTACCGGTGCTATCGAGACTAACGGTAATTAGATCAGAATCGTCCGACCCGACGTATCATTAGAGATAACTAATTAATTTTGTGTATATTCATATACTAATGATGCTTCTTCTTTGCATTTCCACATAATCGCTATACCATTGCATTGCACAATTAAATTTGTTAATATACTCAAACCTGTATTTACAAAGAAAAATATCTAAATCACAATTAATCTTGTTAAAAAATTGTGTGAAAGAGATGTAATACTTTTGTCATAGTTTATTTTAATCCAAACTCTTACATATTTTATGTGAATTACGGTATACATTCGGTTGGTGAACCAAAACTAGATCTATTTCTCTGCATCATGCAGAATAGAAAGGCCAATCACCAGTGACAAAAACATAGGTTTGACCTCTATCACGTTAATTATTCAAAAGCAAAAAGTAGACCAAACTGAGTTTAGCACTTACCTAATATATTGATTAGTATCACTTATAATACTATAACAATCTGAAAATTATATTAAAATTAAATGTATTGTCATTTTTTTTAATTCTAACTAATGGATCCCGGTATTAAAATGGTCCAAAATTATTCGAACTTAAGGCTACCGACTGGCATTGTTTGAGACATAAAACCCGACTAAATTACGAATAAACGTTATTAATTCCAAAATCCGACCGGTTTTAGTGCTTTACAACTAGGATAGCGTGAAACAAACGGCCGAACAAATTCTTACAATTCGGACAAACGTAGAATAGATTAAGCGGCTAAAGGGGTGTTAGGGGAAACAACAAGATCACCTTGTACCAGAAAGAGACAAATACAGAGTGAGAGAGAAAGAGTAGAAAGAGTAGAAGAGCGACCTGGCCTTGGGTCATAGCCGAGATTAGTTTCGCAATAAAAACGAAACAAGACCAAACAATGCATTCGTTTATGTAGTTCTGCGCTTTCGGAAACTCGAGAGAGACTACCAACAATGAACACACATCAACGCGACAGAAGACTAATCGTTACGAGATGGCGGAAAAACAACACAGCATACAACATAAAGATAAATATAAACAGGGTGGTGCATCAACTAAATTGAATCACGTATTTTCACAAAAATTACAGTCATTACTTTCATTTATTTTCAGAAATTGCGTTTATTTTACAACGACACGGTTTATGTAACATAATACACGTTTTCTGTTTCAACAATGAATGCTAATGGTTCTTAACAAACTTAACTATACTCACTATTCATAAAATAAACATTATTTATTCTTATTCCGAACACACACTTTATATTATTTAATATATAATACAATAATATGTACATTACATGTATATTCAATGTCTACGTCTGCTTATTAAGTGATAAAAAAATATACGTGGAGACCGTTACACGGTGTCAAACTTAAAATCAAACCATTGAATAAACGAAACGTTAAAAATGCACGAAACACTCCGTATATGTATTTTTATATGTAGTAATCATCGCCGGCTGCGATAACATCCTCTTGTTTGTTTCGCGCAGATAGCTCGGCACTTAGCGAAATGACTCCGACAACTCCAACAATGACTTCCGTTTGTCAGTTTTCTTCGTCCTTACATCTGCCTCTTCATATCCTTCGTCCCATTTTCAGTTTAAAGAAAATCACTCCCTTTCTCCTCCCAAAATGTGCCCATCCTCAACAACGTCAATTAAAATGCTTTCGTTTCATAGTGAATCTCAACAGCCAAGCGGGTGGAACTGGAACTGGAAAAATAAAAACGTACAGGAAAACAATCTAAACACCCCGATTTCATACTTAATTTTCAGAATCAATGAAATTCTGCGTATATCTCCGATTGATTATTTGTTATATTTTTCCAATTTTCAACATCAGAATAATCCTAGCATTCAACATCGTAAACGTATTATAAAATTGATCATTGATCATTGGTATATTTTAATTTTAAATTTAAGTAAAGTATTCAATAATTAATAATAATATTTATTACAAATAAAAAAGTATGAAACAAAATAAAGTATCATATATATTTATATCGATATAAATATTACTTATTAACTACAAAATAATTTATTTGTACTTTGGAGTGTACAAACAATACATCATTTGTTACTGTTTTCGTGAGACAATTTATAACGAAACAGGTTATCTATCATTTTGGATAATGATGTGCCCTAGTGAAATACGATATTATAAACATTTTAAGAGACGTATCGAGTAGCTTAAGATATAGTGAGCATCGTTTGATCAGACCCAATTACGCAGGATATTTTGCAAAACATGATATTTTCCTCGTCGGATAAAATCCTAGATATTCTTGTCTTCAATATCTGGCTTATTCAATTGAGGAGGTTTAGATAATATGCGAACAAGCGGCAAACAGGACAGAAACGCAATCGGAAACGACATTTCTCGTAGTCTATCTTCGCAATCCCGCGCTCGTTTTCTCTGTTCCGTTTCTATTTTCCCCTATTTTTATCTTCTCTCTTTTTTATCGTTCTTTATCTCTTTCTCTCTCTCTCACACACACTCTTTCTTAAAGTGCGACTTCCTTTTCACCCGACTCTCGCTTCGGAAGAAAAATATGGGGTGATATAACCGGGAGAAATGTGTTGGAAAGACAAATTTTCTTGATGACATTTCCATCTGTACGAGTCCTTTGAACGCTAACGTTGAATGATGGCGATTCACATGCATCACGAGACATGACTCAAAATCATATTGTGACCACACGTTCGTTTTTGTAACTTCCACAGCCAGGTATAAGCCATTGCAATAAATATATTTCTATTGTTTATAAATTCAGATTAATTTATAAATCTTCTTTCATTTAAAAAATTAAATACTAATCTGATATATGTATTACAATATATAAAAAACTAATTTGAATAAATTAATAAAAACTATTGTAGTACACATTATTCAACATAATATTTCTTTGTTATTACTAATCATATATTGACAAAATATATTTAATTTTTTCATAATTATATTTCACTTTGAGTAATGTAATATATAATTTGATTTCAGGTAATAAAATTATTATAACTGATTAATATATATATATATATATATCAAAAATGTATCTTCATAAAATAGTGTTGTACAAAATGTTACAGTTGCTGTCCTTTCGAACTCAATGCGCTATAATATATCCAAACAGTCGATGCATTGCGAAACAAGCAGGTGACACGGAAGTGTGGGATCCCGCACATAAAACTTCCATTTTTATTATGTAAGTGCTGTCCTGGGATATATTTGGTAATGCGAAATATGAACTCCCTATTCTCAAACAGCACATGTCACGTCACTTACAATCTTATTTTATTTCAGCACTGCATATTTATTATCTTCTATTGACTCCTACCGGCATTATTTATAGAATTTTTAAGAGAATCCTGACAAATTATAAATATAAAACAGTTAATTTGTGTGGAAACTTTCAAATATTTTGAGAATGAGTTAAAAAACTAAAATTAATTAAATGATTTAAAATATCATAACATTAATACTAACAATAACATTCAAAGTGAATGCAAAACAGAACAACTACGATAGAAATAAGTAAAATACACAAAATCGAGCTTCAAAAATATATCCAATGCTAAAGATAATAATGGAAAAAAACGTAGAAAATATTATTGGCCAGCCCAACAGACATTAGAAAAATATCACTTAAGATTCTTAAGAATATTGGAAACAGATTCCACATTTTCCAATCATTGATTTCAATTCAAACATAGTTTCTTCTATAAAATATGTTAAATTTTGCAAACGAGACCAACAATTCATGTTTAAATAGTATTAAATTTCCCCAGTTCTAATTTTCCAAACAATGTTAATACTTATTTTACCTTTTACTAACTGCTCAAATCTGCACTGTCTCCCATTAATTAAATATTACATATACTAATAATGAAATTTTGAATTTCTAATTTACAATATTTATTGAATAAATTTAAACGTTTAACATATCCTTTCTTATTATTGTTTATATAATAGATTAAATGACCATGGCCATTAGAGACCCCCGTTTTAGTGACAAATAGATTTCCTATCGTATCCAGGAAACGGAAGAGCGTTCATGTTCCGCGACATGTTAAGAAACGCCCGGGCTTTTTAAAGACATAATAAACTGAATTTCCACTTCCTCCCACTAGGTTTCCCCTTTATGATTTTAATTTCACCGCATCTTATCTCTCTCTTTCCTGCACATTCTCTATCTTTCTTACTCTGTATAAGATTTATATATATATGCAATCCTTCGGGGAAAATTTTCCACACCGAAGCACCGGAACGATTATTCAATACCGTTCTTCCTCAGTTTTTTTTTTTAATTTTCCCACGTCATAGACGTTTGGGCTATATTAAGATGCTAAAAAATAATGAAATATAAATCATAAAGAGAAATACATGAATTTCAATCTACTTTTTCCTTATTTCTCAATTAAATCTACTATATCACAAAGATAACTTGACATGCACATTAGGAATTTGCTAAATCTACTTTGTAGTTCAAAGGTTTTCAGAAAATATCTTTTATATTGTTAAATAATTCTACTTTCAGATACAGAGCAAAATTGACATAGAATGTACAAATCATTAGAAATAACAAATTTTAATTGCAGATTATATTTACAAAATCAATTATGGCATTAAATCTGCAAAATATATAGATTGTAAGGTATGGTTACATAATAAACTAATGATATATTTAAAAAAAATCAAACCAATTTCAGTGTAATTAAAGAGTTCTCTAATTACTTCAACATTGAAAGAATTACCTCATCATTAACAATCTAAATCTCTTTAAATCATCTAAGTAAATATCGCTATTTTCTAATACAATATTAAAGGTATTATTTTTTTTTAATGTATTAGTTTCAAGATAAGCAATATTCGGCAAAGTTTAATAACAAAAAGAGCCGCAATTTTTAATTCAAAGAGCCGAGTGTAATAGGATTATACTAATTAATACTATAAATACAAATGTCTAAGTAACTTAATATATAAACTGTCTTAGATTCACTTAAAAATTATGTGATATACCAACACTATCACTTTATTTCATTATGTGTCATTTAAATACTTATCCAAGACGCTTGTCTCTATTCTAGCTTCCCCTAGTTCTCCCTCACAAGACTCGTCCCTCCGCCCACTCTTCAGATCATCATTTGTGTCATATGCACGTTCGCCAATAACATCTTTCCTTCTCTTAATATATTTTTATATACTCAGCACTTCTGTCGCTACTAACATTCATATAATATCTATATTTTTCGTTAGAATTATGTGATAATTAAAAAAAGAAATATTTTATATAATTGAAACTAAAAATGTTAAGTAAAACTATTATTATACGTATACTATAAATTGATGCTTTATTTAATTTGGAATCATGAATATTCGATTCATAGTGTCTGCTATAGCCATCGGTATCGGGCAGTATAGCCAATTTATAAAGGAGACCTGACCTGAACTTTAAGAAATATTCGCATGATGCGTATCGCCGTGTCCTGCATAAACCTAATAATCCGAGTTTAGTTGGGGTTGAACTATCCATTGTATTCTTTTTATCACGATACGTCTTCCAGGGTTGAGCCCCTGTCACCACCTAACGTAATAAATTTACTCAGTGAATGCCTCGGAAGGTCTTTCTCCAACGAAGGCTTGCCTTCTTCGTCCGGGACCTCACGCCGAATTTATTTATTTATTTATTTTATACCCCATGTACTTCGTATATTTTTTTTGCCCTAGCCCTCCCCGTGACCCCGCGTATCTCGTTTAAATCTGTTCGAATTGAAATTGTATATTGCCTTCGTTCGTCCTAAGTCCGCACACCTTCCTTTCCCCAAATTGTATTTGAACACTAAAGGGGATGCTATTATAATGGTGGATGCGTCGGGCGACATGCTACAAAAACGTAATTTTCTCCGGATCGCAAGTGAACACCGGCAAAGTTTGATGGAATTTTTACTTTACTCTTCATTACTCGAATGTTAAATGTACCGTAATTTAGTGATAAAATTGATTTTATTATACTGTATACTATACGGCGTATACCATTGTATACGTTTCGCATTCGGTTCCCTTTTTCTGTGTTCCAAACTACTATCGCTCACGGATCATTAAACATCAACTAAAGTAATATTGAACTATAATATCATAATTGTTAATATTAAAACGTATGACAATTTTCATATTTTAAAAAGAAGAATCGTTAATAAATAATTATATATACATTAGTGTTTAAAATTATATTATCAATCCATTTGAAAATATTTACATTTATTTTGTAAGATACCTTCTAATTTTATTTTTCATCATTCTAGTGTATTTTCTTTGAAATTACTCTTACTCGTTTTTATTAATTTATAATATATAAAAAAATATTATTATCAATCTCATGTATTCTAGCTATCAATTTAATAATGTTCATACGAATTGACATAACTTTACAGAGAATATCAAAGAGCAGTCTGAAAACAAAAATAATGATGTAGTTATTGAATTCGTACTGATAAACTCGAACTGGAAATTTGTACGTTTGTCTTCACAATAATATTGGCGTATCATGTGGAATAAATATAGATAATGCAGTGCCAGGGGGATAAAAGATAATGGGCTCTGTAGGGTTAATCGGTTAGACAGAAATAATCCTCTTAGACTTTTATCGCTGCGGCCGAGTTTAGATTCATAGAAATCGCTTTCGTCTCCCTAAAAAAAACCTTCCCCGATCCACAGCTGAAATTAAAATTCAACAAAAAAAAAGTCATTAAGCGGTTATGATCGAGGGGTTCATGGAAATTAATTGACTTTCCTAAATGACGGGAAATATATTAATTGGAAGTAGAAGCCTACTACAATATTCCTTAGATAGTCTAGTTTTATTGTTTTCTTTTAATGCTTTCTGTCCTTGGGTATATAAAAGTTTCCCGTTGGTGTAACACGGTATTACACTTAAGTCCTGTTTATTCCCCAATGGCGAGTTTAGTTCTCGCAAGGATTCGCACTGAAATTGGATGGAAACCTAGAGCAACAAAAAATGCAAAGTGCAGCTTTTCTTTAATTATCCCTTATAATCTGGGGTATGCCCGGCACATTATTGGCGAACATTGGGCTTCGCGGACGAACAAAGCGTTACTTAAACTTTCATTAAACTGGAAATCAATGTAAATTACATTCAGCGGTCAGCGAGCTTTTAGTGCGGTAAGATAATCGAAAGTTTGCGTTATCGATTCGCCACTCAGTAAGCCCCCGATAAAAGGGTCAGCATCATCCATGCCCATCATCAGCTATTTCCTCGCTACACAAAACCTACAAGCTCTATAATGAAATTTCACCTTTTTCACATCTTATTGTTCAAATAGTTATTCAAATGATGAAAGTTATTCCAATGATAAAAAGAGATTTAACTTAACAGACTATGTATTAACAGACTTTGTATGTTTTACCAATGCTTAAAATTATCTTAACGATACTAAGATTCAATTACTGAATTTTCACTCAAAGCTAATGTTTTTGGACCAAAAAGCAATAGACTGTAGTTTTTATGCCTGTAGCAATTATATTTCATGATGACGCTATTCACTAGACTCATAACTATAACATATTTATAGTAAAGTTAAACTAAAATTATTTTGATTTAATAATTTAATTGGCTGTTAATAGCAGTTTTTTTATATTTTAATTTTAAATATTGCAATATTTTAAAATTAAATCTATATTTAATTAATACATTATTCACGTTTCGAATTTCAATTAATTTCCAGTAATTCAAATTTATTTATAGACATTAATTTGCATATATTGTTCATCCGAATGTATAAATTTTGAACAAACAGATTTTCATACATTTGCAAAGAAACAATATAAATGTAACTCAATATAATAATATGTATAGAATCAATATATTGTGATAAAAAAAAAATTCAACCTCGTTATTTTTGTTTGTATTGAGGTTGCAAGCAGCATTTATCACAGTTTCTTATATAAATAGCGTCATGCGTCGACTATAGGAAGAATGCATTTAAAAATCTAAATGATATAAGTTCTTTTGTTATTCATGGAGCAATCAGTCAATTGTTCGAGAAACTTAATAGATGCCGGTAGTATTTTCATCTCTTCTTTTTCTTTCACTCCTCCGATGAAAATAAGTATGTATGTGCAAGAGGGGTCTGTGCTGAGCCCTAAGGGGGTTGATATACTTTGAAGAGCCGACGCTTCGGGGGGATCTAGTGAAGGTTGCACCGTCAGCGGTCCTTTAGTGGGTCCATTACCGAGATGTATGTGCCTGATACATCACGAGCCAACGATTTCCGACATTACCAACCGCACTCGTACCAGTCGCACCCTCAAAAATATTACATATTTCAAAAAAAAATCCTTTTATAATCTGTCGTGATAACACCAATATTTCTATTTTTAATTCGAGAAAATTTAAATAATCATAGACGCTGCAATAAATTAAATATGCTCCAACTTAATGAGAATCGTTAAAATCTGTTTGCAAAAGTGGTTAATATAAAAGAAAAAAACAATGATCCAAGGATGCTATTAACATAATTGCTTACTATAATAGGAGAACGTGATTCGGGTTTCAGAATGACGACAACGTTTATGAAATTAATTGAAATTTTATTGTGCACCCTGAGTGTAATTTGTGCAAAACACTTTTTCGTCTCAAGCCATTCTCCAAATGCCAAATGGAAACTGCTTTCCCTGGTCCGGTAATTTAGTTTCCAAGTTAAATGAAGACTTTCATAAAATAAAAAAAAACATGCAAATATAGAGATAGAGAAAGAAAGAGAATGAACTTTTAAAAGGTACACGTTTTGTTTGTAACGCCGAGAGCTATTTTATCATGTACGCCTTACTTTCCTTGCTCTTTCAACAAATTGGCTTTGAAGTCTAAAAATATTTATATTGTACGTAAATATTAAATCATATCCGATTCTATAGTATTATTCTAGTTAAAACGGAACAGCAACGAAATATCTATTGAAACATTCAAAGGCAGATACAGATGTTTGAATAAAAAACAGGTATCCTTTATTCCGTAATGTCATGATTATAAACTAAGAGTAGAGAAAAAAATTATAAGTTAAGTTATCTAAGTCAGGTTTAGTTACTGAATTTTGTATGAAGCATTTTCAATTACCTAAATTCGGACTGTGTAAATATGGATTTAGGTCTTTATGCAAAGTGAACCCCCCTGCATAATAAAATGTAATTATGGATACTAAACCTGGATGTTTCGTATATTTTTTTTTAATATTATAAAATACAACAAAATATCAATTGGAGTAAAATTGATTGTAATGCATAATGTATTCAAAAATGTAATAGTATTAATTTGACAAAACAACAACTTTATTCAAGGTATAGTTTCTGTAATTAAGTTTTGATTCATACATAGAAATCATAACTATGATATATAGAAATCGTGCACTGTCTAAAATAAAATGTATGCGCCGGATGCTTTACTAGGCACAAAATGTTAATATAGACAGAAAATTTCAATAAATATCTCAATAAATCACAACCGAGCATCTGTATATATTCCTTTCCCCTTTTATTCACTTCTTGTTTCTGCTCTTTCCGAAGATGATACATATAATAAAACAAAAACGACAGAGTATGCTTGGATACATATGCTTAATCCCATTATATTTTCTTCAATCGTTCACAGAGAAAATAATACTTCTATTCTTTGACAGCAGCTACTATAGTAATGACGATGTGGAATTTCCGTTCGAACGATTTTGTTTGTGTAAAACTTCTCAACGGTTTGTTTGGAAATGCAGCTGAATGTAGAGTGAGCAACTTGCAAACTTTCTTTATAACTAAACTGCATGAGCGGGCGGATATATAATAGATTTCGTCACCGGGAAGACGGTGAAAGTATATCAACAGCAAACGGAATAAATATAAACTTTCTGTTTTATTTTGATGTTATACATTCAAATATAATTTCAATATACTTATAGCTCTAAGTAATCAAATATATAAAATCATATTTAAAATTTCTTGGCATGTTGTTGCTTTGTACAATAATATGACGTATATACTGTAATAGTAAATATTCGAGAACATAAGTTTCGATTTGCGTGTGAAATACCCCAATGGGAAAATAAATGAAAGCGATTTATGCATTTATAAAAAAGCATTGTACTTGTTTCCACTCCTAAAGGACTCATTCGTATTACTTGCGTTTCGTATATTTATTTCTATTTGTTTTCCATATCGGTTTCAGTGCATTTGACAAAGAAATTAATCAATTCCTTCGAGCATTCACTTCAGGTTGAATGAGGCGACTAACATTGTAATTGATTTATTTACTTCTTTTAATTACTTGTTTTATTCTAATGTTTACCTTGTTACCAATTTATCTGTTTGCAGATATGACAAGAGCGTTTAAATTTGTTACACTTGTTGTTTCCTCGGCCGTTATTTGTTTTACGTCCCATGGCTTTGCGCGCGGAATTATAACGTCCTGTTTTGTAGGGATTAAGACGAAGCGCGTAAGCACAGGACATGATGGATCGCTACAATACAGTCAACATGTATTTTATACTTTGACATATATCAGTGTCAGAAATGGGGGCGAAGACGTCAGCGCGGGGTACGTGCCAGATTTTTATAAAGCCGATCGGTAATCCTGGGGAGGGAAAGGGGGGATACGTTGCTGGACAACGGCTGGCAGGGTTTGAAACGGGAAGGACGGGGATGCGAGATGAGGGCTCGGATTAGCCAGTGATTTATGTGTTTTATCCGGAAGGCAAAGCTCATCATTATATCATATTATTTTTGATACAATACCAATTCTGCAGACACTTATTGTTTCTCTATCACTTGCATTGAAAACATCACAAATAATGATGTCTGTCTCATTGTATATTTCTGTTTAATAAAAGTAGAATCATACATATTATAATATTTATATATCATATTTGTCGTACTACTAGTCAAATAGAAGTTATATACTGGAGTCCACATACTAAGAAGATAAAACAAACTTAAACAGAGCTGCATCTAAATTGAAAAGGCTGCTAAAATACATCAAAAATGAAGCAGTAAAACAGGATAAACCTGACGCCCGTCGTAGTAACAGATAAGGAATACCTTATGGAAAGCTACAAGAAATCTTAATCAACCGCATAAAAGAATCCAGCCTATATGAAAAGACGACGGAAATTGGGCTCTTGCCTAATATCACGTGATAAAGCAGAAATGTTCGCAGATCATTTTAGAATAATATTTAAAGTTGAAGCTTATTTATCTTCTCCGTTTCAAATGTCAATGCTAATAAGCCCAAAGGAAATTAAAACATATATTAATAGTCAAATAAAGCCAAAGAAGACGCCAGGCTATGACTTAATAAAGAATTGTTTAGATCACTCAAATATTTAATAACTATATTACGTACATGTTACTTTTCAGCGAAGTGGAAAGTCGCACAAATTATAATAATAGCTAAACCAGGAAAACCTGCCGAAGAAATAAAGTCGTACAGACCCATAAGTCTTGTACCGATATTGGTTTTCGTTGCAAACACAGCTCATTAGAGCAAGTAAACAGAATAGTAAATACCATCTACCAAGACCTGGAAAGTAAAAGATACTGCTTGGCGTCCTACTGCTGACATATCGCAAGCTTTTGACAAACTTTGGCATCTCGGACTACTATACAAAATAAATAAGAAATTGCCATATAATTATTTTAAAATAATAAAATCATACCTCGCTAATAGAATGTTTCAGGTAAAAATTGAAGACGAATACAACGATTTATATCCAATAGAATCAGGGGTGCCGCAGGGAAGTGTTTTAGGCCACTGCTTTACCTTCTATACACGGCAGATATTTCTAAAACTAACGATACTACAACATTCGCTGATGACACAATAATCTTGGCATCAGATAAGAATCCAGCAGTAGCATCGGAATATCTACAGGAAAATTGAAATAAGCTACAAGAATGGATTAAAAAATGGAGAATAGCAGTTAACGAAATGAAATCCGTACATAACACATTCACGCTAAAGAAAGACACCTACCTGTACTGTAAGACTTAATAGATAAGATCTGCCCAAAGCAACAAAAGTCAAATATTTTTATAAAAGTTACTCGATGTTCACATTGATGAACAGATTGTGAATAAATTTATACGACATAAAAAAAATACAGGAGTTGCAAATGAAATGAAAGTATATACATTCTTAAAATAGTATAAATTATATCCAAATAATACTATTTCTATTTTATTTTGTAGGAAATAAGTACATCAGCTGCAAATATAAAAATGAGACTTAATTATTTATAATTATAATGAAATTTAATGTGCAAACGCGTATGTCTATTATTGAAATTGAGAATGTATTCAGTTTTGTCCGTTATATAATACGAAACACATTTATTTTATGAAGAGCAGCCAACAGGTAAATAACATTTTAATTTAGCGCACGTTCCGTCGCTCGTATTACTTGCATCGGACAACTAATGAAATTCCTAAGTGCTTTACAACGAAAGTGAACAATGGTACATGTAATATGCCAGGTTCTCCTATTATTCTCTTTGCAGAATTTGTATTTCATGCAATTCGAACTTTTGTTGTCATTTTTTGCACTATCAGCTCGTAACATTAATACAACATGAAATGTGTACACAAAACTACTTATTACTATAATCATTTCAACTTTATGCCACAAAATCATAAAAATAAATGTCAATCACGATCCATTATGTATTATCATTAAATTATACAAACAATTGAGTTATTACATAATTTACTTAATTTGATAGTTTAAGAAAAAAAGTTTGTTGTTAAGTTGCTAACAATGAATAAACGCAATGACCAAATCGAATTGTATTCATTTAAATAGTTTAAAATGCCGTATTTTTAAAGCAGAAAAGAAAACCAATTTGTAAATTGTGCACGGCTATAAAAGTCAGAACATCAAACGATAAAAGCCTTTACCTATATAAGTATAGATGTGAGCAATCTCATTTAGGTAATCTATATAAAAGATTGAAAGAACTAAGTTAAGCAAGAAGCTTTAATCAATATTCAATTTAATCAATTTGTTGTTAAAGCAATATTTTGCTACTTTTTATTGTTCAATCATCATGATTATAATATTTTACTTCTAGTAACTCTTGTACTTTAGTAAAATTTATTGACTTTGATAATTAATAAAAATAATTAATAAGAATTATAACCATTTTATAATTATTCAGATTAATCATTGTTCTTACAGATATATTAACAGTTAACAAAAGTGAATATTCAAAATGATTGTATATTCATGCATCATAATTTTATATAAAAATAAATCAAATTATTTCTTAATAGAGTCAGTTCTTCTTTTCAATATAACTTTTTGGTCGTATATGAAATGAATTACTTTATTTCAAAGTAATTCGAGTATTCATCAAAAGATGTGTGAATAAAGTTCATATGGCTTTAATGGTGCAGGTGCGTTTGAGAATGGAACGGTTTTAAAAAGTGTAGAGGCTTTAATAAAGGCTGGTCGTTTGTAATAAACCTTCCTTATACATGGGGTGTTTTATAGTTGGATTCTCTGGTGGATGAACATTACGAGTTAGGCCCAAAGCGTCTGCTCAGCCGGGCAAAGCTGATTACGGCGAATCTTCATTAAAAACTTACGGAGCATAACCAAGATAACTAATGCCGCCAAGCTTTGCTCATTAGTGTTATATAATGGAGGTAGAGATGCAAGGGGCAAGTCACACGCTGACCAAGAATCTCCCTTGCAAAATACGATAGACGCCTGTGCTTCGCTTGAATCTCATTAACGAAAATTTCATAAAATTTAACGCAAACTTTGATAGTCTTGACCTTATTAACATTTTGTAGTTATTATTTTTTATATCGGATAAGATTAATTATATTAATGAATACTCGATTTCTTTAGAATTGTTTAATTGTAACAGTCAAACAATTTATTGAACTATATTTTTAAATATACAGTAGTCGAAATTGGGAAATTGGTATTACCTCATATGTAAATGTATTAATAGTATTAACAAATCTGTTCAATGTTGAGATGTTACTCTATTTGTCTCATTTCTTTAATGTATCTTTTACTTAACGCAAAATTCATTAAAACGTTATATACCAAGAGACGCAGTCAATTTCGAAGTAAATATTAGTCGAATGATAAAAAGTTACAGTCAGCGCTCTTTTTACAGTCTGAAGGTATAATCCTGCGGGAAATCTACGGTCTAGTAGCTACCGCCGCCGCCTTCGCAGAACCTGCTGCAACCGCCCACCCTCATAATCCATTAGCTGCAACAAACTTTGTCCAAATGAAAATAATTGCCCTAAAAGTAATTACTTTCAGCCCATTTATATACTTATTATGTATTGGACAATAAAAACAAATAGCACCGACAAGCAAAAAGAAAAGTAAGTCTACGTGGTTAAAACGAGAAGTGGTTTCATCCCTAGCCGAAGCATTAATTACCACATTTAAATCAAATAAATAATACCCCTGCCTCCGTTTTCTGTATACTTTGCAAAATATCTGTTTGAGCAGGTAAAGTCGTTATAATTAGCCCCTTAGTAATTGCAAACGTTGCATCTAAAAGCATTAAACGCACGCACACCGAAATATATTTCTTTCACTCCCAAATTTTCTCCCTTTATTTCTTTCTCCTTTTCCCTTATACATTACACGTCTCGTTTAATATTTTTTGTTTTCCTGCACGACTTTTCCTGTGCTTTTTCATTTTTTATATAAGAAAGTCAATTAAAATGTATACACTTATATATATGTTTCGACTCGAAGAGCGCGTTCGAGGCTGCATAGACGGAACGGAAATGCTTAAGATTGCTCCTTTTCAATGGTTCCACTAGTCCTTTGATGTAAACTCCTTTCAACGTTATTCTGTATGTGCTCCGTTCCTGCTAGATCATGTGTGAATTTATATATATATATATATAGATATATTTATGCTCACATACCACGACCTGCATTATGCGATTTACAACACCTACATAAAGAAGTTACGATTTTCAATTTCGAATTCGTTTGTTGCGTATTGCTATTACGAATTTCTAGAAATATACAACTATTTTAGATTCTATACTTGCTTGAACTACGTTAGCTGCACTATAACATTACCTCAAATATTCTTTATTGGCATATCTCAACAGAAAACAAAATGTTATTATATTCACTATCCACAATCGAAGTATAATACATTATTAACATTACTATTATTTTTATAATATTAACAATCAATAGTATTATTCAAAATTATTCAATTATGTAACTATTTTTTTATAAATGTATGTCTTTGTTCGATGAATCCAACTAGTTATAATTATATGATTTTTACTTTATAAATTGAATACTATGAATTATGAGAAATGTGCGAGAAAAAGTTTGTAATTAACAGACAAAATTGAGAAATTTATATTCAACATATACAAAAACCATAGCAATTGCGTGATCTGTACTATATATGTGAAAGGTGTAACGGAAGATAACCACGACTAGAGATCACGTCTTGTTTATATGGTTTGGCGAGTTGACGGGAATCGACCAGTGGGAATGTGGATCTCGGACCCAAAACGGACATTCCCAGATTCCGTGCGCGAAGTAGATAGTCATCCCAGGCCATCGACTTCCACGATTAGATAGCAATGTAAATACGAAACTAAAATCGAACGACTGTTTTTTATGAGTTTCTTATATCTTTCCAAAAAGAGAGAATAAGACAGGGACGTTTCAGCCATCATTCTTTTTCCAACCATCCGAGAAACACTTTCAACTGTGCGCATTCATAAAACTTTTGGAACGAATTTTCTTTATTTCATCCAATACTATTGATAATTTTGCACAAGATTTGAACAAATCTGTATATAGGCATGCCAATTACTAATAATACATATCCTTGATAAAGAATCATCTTTAACTACAAGGTCCAATATAACATTTGTACAATTACTTTTTTATAAATAAATAAATTATAAGATTAATATGATTATATATAATTTAATAATAATGTTCATAATATTTTAATACGAACTAGTGAGTACATTATATTAAATATGTAGAATAATAACACTTGGAAATTATTAAAGAAACTAAATTTTTTATTGTCTAACCATAGAGGACTAAATTTATTTCGCAGCATTATATCGTTGTTCGTTTTCGCAGTTCACTTTTTAATGTGTAACATTAACATTATAATAAACAAAACGCGTGTGCAGCGGAAGTTTTTGTACTCATAGTGTGTGAGGGAGAAAGACTCACTCACATACGTATTCGAATCGTGCAATAAGCGCAAGCCGTTTCTCCCTGAAATTATATAACAATTCCACCATTTTATAATCTAGTTATTCCCGATTCATACGCAACAAATAACAATATGTACGTTGGTGAAGTCGACGTTTTCCGCTTCTGAAATGGCCACTAAAAATGTAATTTTATGGAAATCGCAACTTGTTCAAAGTTGCGGCCTCTGTATTATAAAGTATTTTCTAACTTGAATAATATTTAGAGATGACATATTGAACAGTCGATTGTACATAAAGATGCATAAGTTTCTTATTAAGAAAACTTGAATAAGTGTAAATATTTATAATGTAGAATTAATTAAAAATATTAATAATAACAGTAATTTCTATCCAAACAATGTAAGTTTAGAACCGTTTTATCCATTATGTATACTAGGTGCAGTGGTTAGGGCTGACGAGAGATTTAATAATAATCTTATTGATCATATACTTTTCAATTGAAGAGTTAAATATTAAATATTTTGAATTAATTCATATGTTAAATCATTCTCTAAAAACGAATATATTTCAAATGTGTCAATAAAATTGAGAAACAAAATGAAATATATAAGTTTTCAGTTTTTAATAACACAAGTTCATTTAAATATGTATACTTACTTTGTATAAAATACTATTGAAATATATTATTGACAGAAATATCGTTTAATTTAAATATGTATTAAATATCAGTATTCTAAGAGAAGTAATGCAATATTAAACGACAAATATTAACTGTGACTTTTCATATTTTTTAAATAGTCAACCAGTATCAGTTTACAGGAACAGGAAAGTAACGAAATGTTGTTACTTGTTTGGAGATCAAATTATTGGTCTACAATAGAATTAAGGTTTGATTTGGTTCCACTGATTTAAGTATATGCATATACAATTCTGTATATTTGTAGTATATATATATATACGGTTCGACCCTCTATTCAGATTGGTTTGAATCGTTGGGGCAACTTTATTAGAAACTTGCCTGTATTAAGTTTGAAACTTAGATATTATCTGCGTGCTGTATTATATACGTATAACCCGAGTCGCAATCGTATAAATATTTGCCCAAACATAAATATCAAGTTGGAACAATGCCGGTTCCAATTGTCTGTGCTCATCCACGCGTTTTGATAATGCCCCAGCCGCGTTACGTAACGCACTGGTTTCGGTCGTATCGTTGTATGCAAAATCACAAATCTGCGTGTGTTTGTGTCTACGATTCCGTTCATGTGTGCGCGTTTGTGCGTTTTGCTTGATAATAATACAGCATCCCGGAGCAGCGCTGAATCTAATTACGACGAACAATTGTTCGACACAGTAGCTACAACAATTAACAGGTAGCTGAGCGTATCCGTTACATATGTAAACTAATGCAGCTAACTTATTCAATTTCCACGCAATCGATTGACCATTAAATACAATATAGATTTCTACCAACGGTTTGCGCCCCTTCGCCCATTATTCCACGACATTTCTGATTTATTGTTCAAATGTTTATTGTATTAACAAAAACCTATTGATCCGTTGCGCCCTGACCGCAAACCCGTCAACACGTCGCATTTAGAATGCTCACCCTGCTCATGGGATTTGCATGCTTTATCGACTCCCTATGAGTACTGCACTTCCCATATATATATAACACAGTTACTTGCTTGTGATATGAATAACAAAATGACATATTAGTTTTCAACTTGCTTTCCAATGATTAATATTTAAATCAATAACAAATAGAAAAGCCTAGAATATTTTATGAATACTATTCTAATATACGACAATAAAGTTTGTACTTTGATGAGATAGATACATCTGATAAAATATTACTGATGTACACACAGTAAAGTCAATGTCATATAACGGTAATACTATAATAAATATGATTTTCATATGTTTCTTCAAGTAATACATTTAAAAACTCATTTTTATTGTAATTATGTAGAAAAGTAATATATATTTTATAATAAAAATCATTAATTGAGACTAATAATTTTCGAGTACTCTGCTTTACGTGCTTTTTTATTTCAACTATTCTATATAAAATAATGAACAGTGATAGTTTGTCTAGTTCGTAATATGTGAACATATCCTTCAAAATATACTGACAACCCTTACAAAAATAACAATTCGTCGAAATTGAAAACTGGAAGAAAATATTTGATTAAAAACTTCTGTTCCCGTTTTTAGTCACTCACTGTTGGACTAATTTAATTATCATTTTCGAATGGTATTGCCATTGAAAACTTTCGCTTGCGTTTACGTCGAGCACGGAAATATTTACACACACATAAAGCAGAGAATTAAAATTAAAATAAATATTTGTTTCAATTAATGTATATTACTAATTCGTATAATATATGAATATTACGTGAATATTTCTGTTCGAAAACACTTGTAAATGTTAACTACACTCGACTAGTTTGCATTTAACGGTCGAATGTAGAATTGGTTTTATTTGATACTATTTTATTATTTATATGATTCAATTGTAGCTTTAATTTAAAATTATATAAAGTAATTTAGATATAATGATTTGATAGAATTGTTTATTTAAATATCAATAAATAAAAATGTATAATAAAATATATCAATTATAGTATTGGATGAAGAACTAAATCAAGATTTTTAATTGAAATTCACTCATTCATTCAGATTATTTATATTTATTATTTATAAGATAAAAAATTGTTTGAATTGAATTAAATCTTTGTGTTATATTAATTTATATGTTGAATTGTGGGAATATCTAAAATTCATACAATCTTGTATATTACCAATTTAATACTACCAATAATAACAATAACATACAAAGGGCTATTGGTAGTAGTCAATTCTATGGTTGTAATACATATTTTTTTAGTTGATAATACAATTTAAACAAATGATAATATCGATTAAATAAGGATAAAATGATACATTGGAGAAAAGAATAATCGAATTGAAATTGGAAAATAGCAATTAGGGGTTCAGGAATGATATAGAATTGTTTGCACGGTAAGAATATCAATGGCGAATCAATTTGCATGATCCATAATTAATATGAAATTGAACATTTTGAGTGGATCGGAATGAATGCAATCAAAGCGCGCGTGATTTCGTAGATGGGCGGACGTCGACGGTCGCTGGGGGCGGTCGAAGGGGTGGCGCAACAGTAGTACCAGTGGCGGCGGCCAACGTCCAGTTTTCGAAAATGCATAATATAAACATCTCCGATGGCTAATACCCCTTATGAATTTTTAATTGCATTAGCAATTCCGATATCGGCAAATTTTACGATGCAATAACTTATAAACGCAATGCAGGCCTGCCGCCCCCGGGGGAATATCAATTAAAGTTCGCCATTAATAATGCATTTCTAAACTGATACACAGCATGTATATGAAGCGCGTAACTTTGATTTCGAAGGGTGGCGGATTGGGTCGGGTCGGGTCGTTGGCAAAGTTGACAAGGTTCGGCGATGAAACGGGTTTCCGGTCGATTCTTAATTTGTGCCACTGATTGCGATCGATCAATTCGGTATTTCAGGTGGCAGGTGCTTGACAAATTGCACAATTTGGACAATTCGAATGGTAAGCACGTGTTATTAAATGACTCTTTTGGAATTGCACGTTATTTGCTTGTCTGACTACCAGGTGAACGAACGCTAATTAGATCAAATTTCAATTGATTTAAAACCGCTTTGTCCGCTCATCAGATATTTAATGAAGGTGTTTTAATCATATGCATGAAGTAATCAAATTGCCCGAAGCTATGCAACAATGCACAGACCTCAACAGTGTCCAACGACGCACATACACACATTCCATATTAACGTAAAGTTTCTCATCCCAAAAACAGTTTTATTGATTACAAATCATTATCATTCTATATAATAGAACACATCTTATAGCCATTAACAGAAATTTTATTTAATCCATGTTGTTCAACAGCATAATAGCATGAAATACGCAATTTATTACATCAACATACATACAAGTTATAAATTCAATGCTAAATTTGTATTAGAGTGATATATCGTTTTAATGTGAGAAGAGATGGAATGATGCTGAAATTAATTAATGTAAGAAGTTGAGCAAATTAAATAAATCTTAGGCAAACATTTACCAAATTGAATTAAGATGACGCTGGCTCCTCGAATGTTCTCGATTTTGTTTGTTTTTTTTCTCTGGGCAATTCATTAAAAAACATGAATTTCAATTGCGCAGAATTGGCGAAGCCTATGCCAATGCCCCACGGAGACGGAGAGGGATACCTAGGTTTCCATACTTTTTCTGCAGTTCTTCCGAGCCCCAATTTGAATAAAGGTTGCGGCGGAGTCATTATGGTGGGGGCGGCGGAGGCAGCGACGAAACTGCCGTTTAAATTCAAAATTAATTATCGATTTGTTTGTAATTAAAGGAGTGAACAGCGTTTGTTTAAAGGGAAAAACCTTAAAGTTTTTACATCGTTTTCCACTTTACTTCTTTCTGTATTATGCAAATGTTTCTAACATTAATGCAAATATCCGCGAGCTCGACTACGTCGGGAATATTTTTAAAGTTTCTTTACAGCCACGTCGTTTGGTTGCTAGCCGCTAAGAAAACAACCTGCAACGACGGATTAAAATACCAAAGCACTCACTCATTGCATGCGACCAACCACTAAACATTATTTAATTAATGTTAATACTGATCTTCTGTGCTTTGCTTATGAAACAGGACTTAATTAGTGGCTTTCTGTTGGATTATAATAATATTTTTTGAGTCAACAATTCCCACTTGACTTCTGGTTTAAGTATTACATTTATCATTTCTATCACAAAACTTCTTTCTAAAGGATAAAAGTAATACGTTGAAATTTTTATATTTTAACTTATTTTTTAAATTTCCAATGGATATAAAAAAAATCAGTACCTGCGTATTTTTTTAATACAATTTTAGTTGACATGTAACTAAATAAAAACAATTATAAAATGGTGTATCGATAAATATTGATAACCAGTGAATGAATTGAATTCCCGGAGGGCAGCAAATAAATACATGAGATTTCATATGAAATGTTTGGTGTAAATGAAATTTCTCTTTTCGATAAAACGTTTAAATGATTGTACATATTAAATCATAATTAATACGTATCATCACGGATGAATATGTCAAACATATATCTTCGCTAATTGCCCAAAAATAATGATACACGAACGCACACAGACACATTAAACAACACAAACACGATGTCAACTGATTCGCTGATTGTATTCAACGTATATACACACACACAACAATGGTAGCATAATACTGCTATAAAATATGATCGGTTATAGGGGCTACATGATATGTCTATCGCCATCATCATTATATCGGAGCGACAAAGCCAAAAGGGAAGCATCAATCACCCGGGGTTGCTCCTCTCAGTATACGCACCCATATCCAAACTCACATACATTCATGCACAAAGATAAAGCCCTTCCTCCAAAAACACAAATTAGCATCGTTAATGAACTCGGTAATTTACATAATTCTCCTTTACGCGGTCAAATTATTTTTTTGTCATTACTTTTATTATCCTGCGTACTAACATATACATATTCAGTACAGTATTTTATACAGTAGTTTAATATTTTTTAAAGTTCAGTTTATATAATGGTTAAAGTTATAATAATAGTTAAAAAACTGATTATTTCATATGTCACGTTAGTAAAATGAGAAAAAAAACTTAATTTTAATATAACTACCCAATTCTGGATCACTTTTTAAGATAAAAAAAAACGATCGCGATCATTTTTCAAGTGCAAAAGTCAAACTCAAGAACGAAGTGTGCTGTCCCTGATATAAACTACTGCCATGTAAGTTATGTAACTCTTTAAATTATATAGATATAAAGAATTTATGTACAGCATGATGTTTTCGTATATTTTTGTTTGTCTATATATTTAATAATGTGAGAAGAATATTCAAGAAAAAAAGGCAAAAGACTTGTATGTAAAATAAAGTTTCATAATACTATTCCTTGGCCCATTTTATTCGACGTTTATATTCCAATACCTTTTTGGCGCGCAAGAAAAAGGAACATTCTTCTTGAAATTACATTTTTTTATTTTATATATTCGTCTCTTGTCTGACTGGTAACCTTTGTATAGTAAAAGCAGTTTTCCAGATTCAATTGAATAGAATGATATATACTTGTACGTTTGAAAGTTTCATTTTTTATTTAACTGTTTTGTTTTTATATAAACTATATATTTTATTCTGACAATATTAACTAATAATACGCAATATTTATAACTGTCAATTTCTGAGAAAATATGATTTGTGGTTGATGACATTTTTGTAAAAAATAATATTAAAGGATCAATAATCCCTACTTTATTTTTCGAGGTTTTCTCTCGCTTATATATATAAAGATAAATTGAATGAATTTGATTGAAATGAATACAAAAAGTAATTTCATAATGAGCAACCAATAAGTACTTCTGAAAATTTTAAAAGTAAGTAGAATAAAATGTCCTATCTTATAACAAATACAGGTTCTTAAAGGGCAACTACGATAATAAAAGTGCACTTACAGCTGTAACGTTACCAATGGTAAAAATCTTTGTAGCCGGAGTGCGTTGCGTTTTATGTGACGAATGAAAATAAATATTTGCGCCGTTTAGGAAAATAAGGAGAGATACTAAAAGTTTTTGGAGTCGAGTAGGTCTCGAAAATACAGATTGATGAAGTAAAGTGCATTTAATAGGGGGCCGTTTTATGAGAATAAATTGGCTCCGCCTGAGACCAATTTATTGTTGTTATGGGCTCAGGTCGCTAATAAAAAATAATTGTTTTCACCATCCTTTCCACCGACCGCATATGGATTCACATACGTGTGTGTAAGTATGTATGTACACATGCCATTTTCCATCTCGAAGAAATGTCCTTTTGCGTCTGCCGTGCATAGACTTCATTATCCTTTGTAGAATATACGCTTTAGCTGGTTATATTGAATTTTCGAGTGACAGCGAAGACCTGATTTAACACTTCCCCTTTACAACTGTTATTTTCATCTCACCTTCAGGTTTGCTACCAGTATATTAAATTTGACTGGCGCACACCTATGTCTCTCTCTAGATACACAACATGCAACCTCGCAACAGATCTAATATCGCTTCTGCACGTACGTTCCTTCATATACAAACGTGTCTTCATAAAAATCGACGAGCTGATAAATGTTATTAAATATTTATGCGTGAAATTTTCACTTACTTCCGCCACGGTGGACGGACACATTCAATAAATTTTCTATTAACACACTCAAACACTTTCCCATATCATCCGATTGCTTTTTCCAATTTTCCACTAAATTAATATAATAACTATCCTCAGATCAGTATTTCTTCCAAGCACTCACTCACTATTTCTATATATTTCTTTTCTTTCCCTTGCTTTCTTTGGTTTTAAAGCCGATTTTCTCCAAACGACGGTAATTTCCAATACAGAACAAAAGCAACCGTACAAATTGTTCGTCGAACATGAAAAAGAAGAAGTTGAAAGAAAAGATGGTTGGAAAAGTGTAACTACATCCCCATAGTAAAGAAGTCGTGTTTATAAAGCTGAAAGCATGTCTAAAGAACTTTTCACCTTATCGAGTTCCGTACTATTAGTATCATTTGGTCTTTATTTTTCATCGCAAACAATTTTACGGAAACTTTGTAAATTATACAATTATTATTTGAGTTAGCATTTTTCTTATCATTTAGTAATTGTCCATAATATAAAAAGTTTATTCACTTTTTCTTAGTAACTACCACAAAATAGAATATAAGATCATCATATATATGAAATAACTTATTAACTATTCAAAAAATGACCATTAATAGTAATATAATAAAACAGCTCCACACGTTATATATTATTATAAATAAACACTCCTATTACTTCTATAAAAACGCATAATTCTAAATTACTTTTGACCGTTAATACTAAAATTGATAAAAGCATTTAGATGAAATAAATGAAAATTTAAAAAAGTTAGTTTTCTAGTTGAAGAAAATCAGATTTAACATTTATTAAAAATGTGTGCAATGAACTTTGCTTCTATCTTCTACTCAAGATGTGTCAGAAATGTAACATTATCTAGTCATTCCAGACAATGTTATAACAATATCTTTGGAATGGTATCTATTGAGTTGGTACTTGTCTACCTTCTCCGAACCTGGAGAGTGTAAATGCATCTTAATCTTGTCATCCTCTTTCTGAAGTACCTGCAGCCTCAAAGTTCATTTCAATCTCTGCTTCTGGCAACATTGGCAGACTTCATTGCAGACTTTCCAACATTCTCTTATTGTTAATTATATGTCAAATATCACTTCAAATCACCAAATCAGAGTTTCTTGAAAATTCTGATGACCTACTGGAAAACTATAAGCTGAATGAGAGGAGTAGTATTAAGGCGGAGGAACATTAGAATAATGAAGTCAAAGGACGATCAGAGTGAGCTAGAGCATTGTCCATTCAGACACAAGTTTTTCTCCTCTAAATAACATTTTACACTTCTCCAAAATATAACCTAATTCCCCAAATCTATAACAAAATCATTGTTATCAGCACTAGCTCTTTGTCCATACCTCATAACATTGTGAATGCAAGTCCTCTTCCTAAAATTATCAAACCACTTTAAAGCTTGTTTAAAGTCAACCATCTTTAAGACCTTTACTTCTTCCAGCAAGTATTTTTCAAAACAATCCTGGCTATATCCAGCAATTTCTTGTTGAGCAGTCGTGGCAGAGATGCCAGATCTTAACTCCTTTACAAAAAACGAATTCAATCGATCAAGGATGTAAGCGCGCATCATTTGACGCACGTCAGTTGTTTTCCAAACAAAGGTTGTATACCACACAAAATTTTTCGCGTCCATCAAGTTGGACTTATTCCAAAGCGAAAGTTAACCGACGTATCACTGTATTTTGTTAATAATAAAATATCTAAATTCTAATTTTTAGATATTTTAACAACAAACACAATATTTTCATGTTTAAATATTACCACTCTCTCGACGGTGCCCTTCTTCATCTCGCCGAACGCCCGTTGAACTACAATAAACATTTTTCAATTTTTTCATAAATTTATTAACCGCAGTCTTTCTGTCCTCAATATGTACATGAACCGATAATATTTTAATAATATTGTATTAAATAAATGGTAAATATTAAATATAAATTAAAAACATAACTTTTATTAATTGTGCTATTAACAAGATCTTTTTTGTATTAAAAACCTAATAAATCATTTACGAGATAAGTGAGTATAATTTAAATAGATTAACAATTGTTAAACGTGGTATTACAAGCCTATTACAAAATAGTATTCTACGTGAGTGCATTCGCCACATGTTTTTTATCGATTCAGTGTTAGCTACAATATATCCAACATACATACTCGCACACAAATAAATCCAATTCAATTTCACGCACATAATCACAGTAATTATCATATATTCTAAATTCCGGATTTCAATCGATTTGCCTATAGATTAATTATAATTGCAACAAGCATTTGCGTATTTCCACCTACCAATATTCAATATTATAAAGGATTATTCGCAAATATATATATATATACACTTCCCGAATAACCAGAAAAAAAAACGCCCTTCAATTTTCACACACGATTACATACGGAATCAAGTCGCTCCCGAAAACGATATAATAATAACAAAATAATAAAGACGAAATTTAGTCTTGATAATTATAATTAACGCTTGAAAAGCGAAGCTTTAAAAGAAAACGGTAATTGCAAAAGCAAGTCGTCCGTAACTTCAACTTTAATTTAAGTTTAAAATTAAACTTTTATGTAATTTCCGAGCATTAATTTAAATGCTTACATTGATGCAAACGACACGTGTACACGAAGCACTTGTATTCTCGCAGAGAATAAAACGTGCGGGGGTTAAAATGGGCCCAGAACAAAGTGGAAAAAAGGGAGAATTCGCCAGAGTGTAACTCGAATGCGAAGAATAATTACGTGCGCGAAAATTAACCAGACGTGGGAAACGAAAGCAAATAAAAGAATACACTTGCCCACATTTATTTTCTCTATCGTATAGGCAAAAAAAAAGCAAATTCTAATGGACTATAATTAATACCTCGTATTCGAAGTAGAACAATGCAATCTTTTTTTTTTAAATACCAGGAATCTTAATATGATAAGGTATCATATCATCAGTGGTTTCAAAACTTTATGTTAATGCGCCCCACTTTTAAAACAATATAATGTTGGCTCCAAAAAAACAAAAGTCAACCGCCATAAGCTTTACTTATATTCACATAAATAGTTTACATAATAAATATACAATATAACATAATCAAAAATACATGTGAGTAGCAAAGTGATTTATACATGTGATTTATAAAATAATTTCATATGTGATAACCGGGTGGATGAAAATTTTAAATTTTCGTGTGTCTTCTGAGACACGGATTTTATGGATTACAAACAAATACTTATTTCGTCAAGAATGAGTGCATTTAGTACACCTGCATAATAACTCTCAAACGTTAAAACAATCCTCATTGGAACATGAAAAAAAAAACAATAAAAATGAAATAAACAAAAGAAGACACGAAAAGTCACCTTTTCTAATTAAAAAAACGCGCGATCTAAGACACGACATGAATGGTGGATGCGCCGGCTAAATTTATTTATAAAGATAGAAATTGTTGTATTTTTAAATTATCAAATTATAAAATATATTTACATTATTCACCGCATTCTTATTGTATTTAATTAAAAATTATATGTTATTGTTATTAAATTACTATTGGTTTTGTTCAAGATTTAATTGAAGCAGAGAAAAACTTTTGCAGCTGCAAAGATAAAGAAAATCATTAAACATTGCCAAATATAGTTACGCAAAACACAAAACCTCTGCGAAACACCTGCGCGAACACATGCATGAGCATCTGCATGAAATAGCAATACGCACACCTGCATAAACACCTGCACGATAACCTTGATTTCTCTTCTACTTTATGTCGAGAAAAGATCAGTTGCTCATCTGTTTTAAATATTTAAAGTTATTGTTTAACTCGCATAAATTACAATAAGTTTTTGGCTGATAATTAACAGTAAGTAATTTATCTTATTCAACCAAAATATTATAATTCGTTATATATAATATTTTCTATAATCAAAAATGTATTTAGTAATAAAAAAAATATATTTATATATAACGCAAAATAATATTTAAGTTAAAAATCTATACATTTCTCACTGTTAATCATCTCCCAAAGTCTACTTGTAATCTCTGATGATGCATTTCACTAGACACAAGGTAAAGCACTGGATGCACGAGAATTAAACAACAATTTTGAATATTCAAAACGGAAGTGCACGCAGATGCGATGAACACCGAACCAAATCACGCAGGCGCAGCCAACTGATATGATACTAATGGTTGAAAATCTTTGAATTTTATAATTTCAAACTTCAAATTGTAAATAGTCTTTACTTTGTTATGATAGTAAGTATAAATAGAGAAATAGAGACAACTTGTGGGTTTAGAAAATTGATATTCTCGAAAATCTACATTGGGTTCACTTCATGTTTAATATGATGTTAAAATTCATAAATTGTAAATCATAAAAATTTACATTTCTTCTAAATTTCATATAATATAATATTTTCTATTATTTAGTTTTATAGTTTATGTTTTGCATGGTTTAAAAAAATACTTGAAACATAAAGAAATTTCGAAACGAATGTAAAATAAATTTATTATCAAAATTGTAAGAAAGCTGAGCATATTTTTTCATTACTAGGTCTGCGTTCACGATGGGGAAACGGCGAAAGAAAGTTTTTGGGGGTGTCTCGCTACCTTTTTATATTTAAATTGGGCCATCGTTATTGTAAATTCAGTGGCGGCGACGATGGCAAGGCGACGGGGGGCCAGTTTTTCGCGTTTTTCGAGGGGATGGTTTGTGCGCGTTTTAGGTGTTGCGTCTGTGTGCAGGATGGGGGAGGGTTGGTTTGAAGTCCCGCAGCCACCATCAGCCAGATTATGTGCTTCCTCTCCACGAAGCGCACACTATTATATAATACGGTAGGTGGCCGGGTGCTGACGTGAAAGGAAACTGCACTCCGCGTTACGCCCTTGACAAATGACTACACCGTAACAATGGATCCTCCTTTCTGCCGCTCGCAGATTTGAATTATTACATATACATATATTTCTTTAAACACCGCTGCTAAAGAAAACTCAGTTTCCTTTCACGCCTTACAGTTATATATATATATATATTTTTACTCAACGTGTTTGCACTTTTCCTCCTTTCATATTTTCTGCCCTGCTTCTTTTTTTTCCCTGTCCTTTATCCACGCTACCTCCACTCTCTTTTCCCTTTCCGTGTGCGCTAATTCCGATCCTTCCCTCGGACAATAGGAAATTGAGAGAAAGAGAGATGGCGAGAGAGGACCGTCTATTTACTGGCTCGCAAAAAGTCCCGGTTGTTGTCTTACGGGTTCGGATCCATTGTGTCTGCTGAAAAACTCTTCACAAACTCACCGTGCGAAGCGTCATTAATTTTCCCGGTGCGATGTCAATCGACCGCTACAAATTAAGTTTGTTGTTTCGACCTGATGAACAAACAATACCATCGCTTTTTAATCGGTTCATACACAATCCATGCTCCCCGGATGGCAGATTGGAAACAATTCATTCGCCGTTAAATTTCCAAACAAATACACATCAAAATAAACTAGTAATGCGAGTTTGCTGATTAAAGTCTTCGCAAAAACAAAAAGTTTCGATTGAAATAAAATCAGTTACGATTGTATTATTTCAATTTACTTAATTAAAACAACTACATTCAAGTTTTATTTAACATATTAAAATTGCCAGAATTTACGCCACATAAAGACTCCTAAAGTTCAACATATATTTTTTATTTATGTAAATTTTTTATAAATGCTGTCATTTTTAGAACACATGACAACATTTAAAAATAATGTAAAATATTTTAATAATGCTTAATATGATAAGATACGTCATAAACATATTTATATAAGTTAATGCTGTGAAATTATATAAGAAATTCTACATATTTATCGATTGGCAGAATAAAATGCAGCAGTCAATAAAATAACGACGTTATCACAATAAATGCAGCGATGTGCTGGAAGAATTCCCGTAATTTCTTCTTTGTTATTAAATTATCTGGCAACTTTTCCCTACCGAACTTCACTTTATCTCCGTTTTCCGCTCGAGTTAGGGCATCGCTCTTTCCTCCCCCGACTCACCCCATGGCCGAGGGGATGATGGTCCCTCTAGAACCATTTTTAGCGACTTTCAGGTGAGATTTGGCGGGGGATGGTGGAAGAAGAATCGAAGGGAAGATTAGGTGAGTCGTCGCCAGGGTGGAAGGCAAGCATCCTCAATTGTGCGTCGCGCCGTGGCTGGATGCTGGATGGAGCGCGAATTATCGAATTTATGTAGCGAAATCATTTTTATTGTCATAATGTGAATGGAATCGAAATTATTAACCCGTTTCGAGTGTCGAGGGGAGTGCGAGAATGATAAATGTAATAAACATAAATTATATTAAATTCTGACGTTGGAATTAATTCGCGCACGCACTGATCCATCTGGGAAATCTGTCAGGGCTAGGACCCAACATTACATATTTATCGATTCAACGCCCATTATTAGCGATCATAATAATATCATTATTGAGTAAACTAATACGTGATATTTAATGAAAATGCACATAGAATGTCACTTTACAATTAAATTATATAACGTTGTATCCATAACATGAGACATAATTGACTATAAGACATACCAACTAATTAGTCCATTTTGGAATAGACTGAAACTGAATTTACAACTGCAGTTATTGGTATGCCCGATGTATCTATATCTGAGGACACTTAGTGTAGATGAAACAATATATTTTAATTTTTAATTGAAACATAATTAATTTTATTACAAAGAAAATGAATAATCAATAGCACAGTGTTTTTTTTTTGTAAAATAAAATTTAAACAGTAAAATTTTGAGGAAGATTATAAAAACATTGTTAAAATAGTAAATAAAATAAAAATCATCGTTTACAATCAAAATTCCGGATTTCGATTTCCAATTAACAATCGACGGTAGAGCACTTATACATACTAGATTCATTTTTTTTGCAGTTTTTTTTAGTTAAATAACGATGGCGAATTATCCGTGAGCAGATTATTGATCATATTCATTCATTTATGAATATATAGAAGAATAGAGTACGAAATATATATCTATTTAATAGAATTGTTATTGTTTATAGAAAACAACAATTGGCTGGAGAATTTCCTTTCGCAATTATGCAGATGCAGAATAGTTTACAGGAAGCCTTACTGCAGTGTGTGCATCGGTACTGCAATATATCAAGTAATAGGTATTATTACATTGACTTGCTGCAAACGGTGCTATTATCACTACTTATCGGTGAGCGCTTTGTTATTATGCAACCTACTTGCGAGACATACAAATCGCTATCTAATTCAAACTGCTGTGTATTTATTTAAATGGAAACTAATACAAGAATCAACTCTGATTTATAGACAATAACTAATAATATAATATTTAATGAAATGAGCTACTCTTCAAAAAAAAAATAATCAGAAAATAAATACAGTATCTTTCATAATTCGTGGACTTTTCTGACAATTTTTTCATCAATATCTGCTTTTAATTGAACTATAATTAAACTTCCTGCAACTATTGAATATATACTATTTTTTAAAGTTCTTCAAAATTATGTGTCTATCATAATAACAGAAAAAAATGGAAAAATGATATTATTGAAAAACAAATGTAGTTTGTAATTTGTGATAATTAGTAGTTTCAACAAACAAAAATCTTTGATGTTATTCTTCGGTAATTAATATTACTTATTTGACAATTATGAATGTGGTAGCATTAATTCTAGTGATATTATCGGAGTTTAGTAAAATAAGCACTAACAAAAGCTTTCAAAATATTAACAGCAATAAACATACTTCGGAAGATGAAAGTACCGATTGAATCGGATTCTGTTAGTAATTAAGTTTTAGGAGAACACTGCTTAATCCGTTGCTAGTTTCCTGAGTAGAAAATGGTGGGCGTGGTGTAGGGTTTGAATTCAGTAGTGAACCTATAATTAAAGACGCGAGTATGCGGAGCAATTAATTCATAGGCAACGTAAAACAGACGTATTAGAATAAAATAAATTAAGCGGTAATTAAGAGTATGCATGTAGGGTGTAGATGCAAATAAGAATTCGCGGTTAAAGAAGATTTAATGGATCCGGGTGTCTGGATATATATTGCAGCGTAAAGTTTAAAATAGGATTTCGCGCGGAGCCAGAGTGTGTACTAATTAACGATCTTAAATTTCTAATCCAGTAATGAAGTTTCGTGATTTGCTAAGAGCCCAAGCCTCGCCCTTGTGCTCGCCCTTCCACGCCGCCTCCTTCGTATAAGGTTGCCAGTTGAGAGACCTTAGCTTAGTTTTGGACTACAGCAGCCGTCAGTGCGAATGATGCCAAAGCGACGCATAATTAGATTAATAACACCGCCTTTCCATGAAATTTCTTTGCTCCGAGGCTCTTTAGATTATGTCCCATTCACTTACCCATCGACTGATGCAATTACATTTGCGAATCGACTGTGTTCTCTCCTCTGCAAAGCCGGATCACACATACCGATCGACTCTGCAACCGAAGTCGAAGCTCGGAAAGAAAACAAAGCGCAGGAATTAATTATAACTTCGTAGTGACTTGTATATATACTGTTGTCGTTGTTCTGTATGTGTATGTATATATATATACATACATAAATACGTAATCGATTCGTTGCCGCAATTCATTTACTAAGTAAGTTTCGTTATTGAACGCCGGCCGACATCACGGGTGCTGGTGCGAAATTTCTTCACGCGGAACGGCCCAACTTAGTTTCGACTGTTATATAATGTATGCGTTTTGGCGTTTGCCTTCCTACATACTCCACTGAACTTAATTTAAACCCAATACGGGTCAACTATATTCATTGTACTGTTTGTGTACGTCAGTAAATGAAGTAAACATAAAAAAAACTTCAAATACTTTCAACTGGGAGGCGCGCCAATAGTTCAAAAGGGAGTAAAATTTACTAGAAATATAATTTTCAAAAAAATATTAGAATTTATGCTCTTCATTGATGAAACATTTTGGTAGTCACATCTCCGCGCATCACGTATGAATAATTTTGGAAGTCATGGGATATATTTATAACATTTAAAAATTATGATATACACAATTAAATAGGTTCTATAGCTTTTACGTCTAACGGAGCAAGGATTCAGCATACAAACATGTGTATTTATGTATAGAAGTAAACTATGAACGGAGCAAATCTTTTCTAGAGATAGAGCTAACCTTAAATGGATTATATTGTACGTATGTTAGACAAAAGAAAGGCAAAAATAAACTAGACCGATGACAGCAAATGACAAATCGTTTTATTATCGGCCCACCGCAAATGCTGTATCCTGATATGTAATTGAAACGTCAAAAGCACAAGTCCACAAGCTAAGCGCGCTGCATATTTCAATCCGGATTTTGAGTGACAGCCTAGGAAATGCATCCAATCTCAATGCTTCTAAATGGACTGCATTTTTCTGCGACTTAAATCGAACTCTTTTTTACCAACTCTAATCCAGTCTAGTACATTAAATAATTTATGTCATTCATGTCATACATGATGCGTCCTTGACATCTGAAATAATAAAAAGTAAGGTGTTAAAACATGTTTCGCAGCTCCAGCAATATCCACCCCTAGTAACTCGATAAAAAGTAAGACGAAGTTTTTTGTATTACATCCGCCGTTTCCTTTGGCACAATGTATTAAAATTTAATAGCAAACGCAAGCGGGAGACGCTGGCTGCCTCCCATTCTCTCAGAGGGTTGCTCAATATAGTTAGCATGAGAATAATGACAAGTTTAGGAAGACCATTAAGACGACGGGAGACCCTCACGTGGGATTTAATTTTCAACAACATTGTGATGAAAACAGGCGATGAGTGTATACACACAGGTGATAGGGTGTAAACGAAGTTTACAACGCCTAACGTAAAATATCGAGATTTTCAGTAAAACAAAACAAAAAAATCATATAAACTAAAAAAATGACTACATCATTGCAATAAAAGGCGCTGCTGATCTGTTTTCTCCACTTGCAGTAATTACCCTTTCAAATATGACCTATCATATTTATTCAGTGAAAAATAAGAGTTTCAAGAATACGAGTATCTTTCATCATATATTTTTTGTTCCTAATGACTCTCCAATATTTATTCCTGCTTTAAGAGTCTCTTTCCGATTCACTACGACAATTTCGTTTGACTAGAATATTTAATCTTAACTCTTGCTTCATTGATCTGGAACAGAAAATGCAATCTTGATTTCTGTACATTCCAATTGTATCCCAGTTTCTCTCGGTGAATCCGCTTCAAACTACAGCTTATTATGGTCCTTTATATCAATACTAATGTTACCATGCATAGGTACTCACGCATTATATGCCGTATCAATTACTTTAAAATCCAAATCAACTTTCTTATAATTTATAAAACTTGATATAGTATTTAATACGGCAAATTTATTTTATATAGTATATAAAATACCTCAACCCCCAAAATGTATACTTATATATTTTTAAGTAAATATGAATACTATCAGAGTATTTTTACAGATGTGCTAAAGCATTGTATCAAATCGTAAGAATTGCATTGATAGACAATCATGGTGTATATTGCGAAAGCAAGGAAATCTGCAAGCGAAATACTCTTTTAAAAACATAAAGAGATAATCAATCTCCTCATTGTGCTCACATAATACTGCAACTTTAAAAATAGTTTGAAACTTCAATTATTAAATATTAAGTACTTTTTTACCAATAAAACTTATAATTGTATTAAAATCATTTGAATTCATGTGTATCTACCGAACTAATTATATCACTTTACTATATTCTTTGAAATAGATTAACTGCACTATAAATTGTTTAGAGGCCTAAATTGATTAATGGAAAGCAAATGAAATTTCCCGAATCTCTCCCAAAGTCCTCCAAAGTCGTTCATTATTAATTTGGGATTTTAGCACCTTCTTTCGGCCCTGTAAAAGATTCATATTGGAACGACAAAAAGACGTTACGAATCCGAAAGTAATTAATGTGTTTCTTTTCTCTTGTTCCAAGGACCCCAACCTCCAGCGTTTATCGGTAAGAGCAGAAGGGAAATGGAGGCTTGCGGAAGCAAAGAGGAATAAAAACCTACGTCAAGTTTTAAAACAATTTCGCGAGGGATTTTATAATATTATTCGAAGCGAAATTGCATATTATCTCTCGCATCTCGTGAAGAAATCTGCTCATACTTAAATTATATATCTCGCGTTCGAAAAACACGCCGTAATATTAAAACGTATTAAATCGTAACGGAATTTGCGAAACGGAACTTTGCTCATCTAACTAATAACCGGAGTGTGCGGTGTTTGTTCGCCTGTGCATGTACACACAAGCCGCAGAACTTTCGCCAGGCCCTAAGCTTTCCTTTTGAATGGCGAAAAATGGATTCGATTAAAACCGAGGAAAATGATTAATCTGTTTTATTTCATAGCGGCTTCTCTAAAAGAAAAAAAAACACGTATACATTTAGAAACATCTGAAATGTTTCTCTTCTAGATGTGCCTATTTGCTGTGGCAATATAAATCTTTTGCGACGCGACGACGATGATAAGTTCTTTCGTCCTTTTTGCTTTACTAATGATACGTTCGGACGACCATTGTTGCTAAATGAAAAAGGACATTTATTTCAATTACAATCGTGATAACACATTTCTTTAGGACCTCCGTTCACACAGGAATTTTACCATTAATATAATGTAACCAAAAATAATATCATTGCAATTTTATTGCGTTATTTACATATGTTAACCACAATTATATAAAATATTTCTTCCAGTAAAAAAAATATAATTTACTATTAATTAGTATATAGCAAATGTTTTATAAATATCTTGCCATTGCAATTATAAAATAAAAATATCTGATAGATTATAACCAATTCGTTCTAGAACCTTAATGATTAATGATTTATATAGTTATACAGCAGCAACGATACGAATCCCATATCATTACTATAGTTGCTTCCAGGATTGATGGCACAAGTAAATCATTCCAATTTCCGGGATTTAATGAGGTACCATTGAAAACTAGTTTCAACTCATACAAGTCATTTGAAATCAGAATTGCTAAGACAGCTCCAACATATTAATCACTTTATGCACATAAAAATATGAGCCTGAAAATCATGTCATCATTACATTAAAAAAAAGCAACATTAATCAAATATGTAGAGATTTTAATTATTACCAAAAAAATAAAAATAACACAATCTTTATATTTCCTGCAAATGTTTCTTGATCTGAAACTTTTTTTAATTGGTCCTACATTTCGGCTTAGGGTATTCACATTGTTAGGTGAAAATGAATATTAGTCAGCAGGGTTCATTGACGTGGGTCGAACTGGCGATCAGGATGTGGGTTGAAGGGTGTGTTGTTTTTCAGCTGCAAACCAACCTACACCTCCCCAACCCCCCCATCATCCGATAGCTTGTTAGGAAACGGTCTCTGCGAATTGCACCCTAGGGTTTCGCTGATGATCCGACTCCGAGACTCTAATACGACTCTTTTTGTCCTCTTGTTTTTCATTTGACGCCCCTCGATAAATTGTCTCCTCCGCAGTGGAGTAACGGAAGAAAATATCTGGAGTCATCGCGAAATTCAAAACGCCCAGTTTGAAAAATGATAGTTACATAGCAAGGCATGAAGCGTATCGTAAAAAAAAAATAGAAAAAGAGAGAGAGAGAGATCTTCGAGATGCAAATATATCAGAGTTTGCATGTATCGACTGGGGTGGAGGCAATAAAAATCCGGCCTCGTAACTTCTAGCAAATAGGTATTATGTAAAGTAAGTGGGTTCGGTTATGTGGGCAGTTTGATTTATTTCTTAGCCGATACGACGCCAATATGGCATTAAGGGGAAATACTGAAGGCTGATAGCAGTAGGCATCTCTCAGAAGATGCGTCAAAAACACACATACATATTTATTCCACGGCTTTGGACGCACACAAATAATGGTATATAATTTGAGCTGCAAAGAACAAAAGGGCTTTGTGGTTACGTATCTAAAATTCCATTTTCCCGAACGTATAACGAACCGACGCTGAATTTTCCTGCAGACGAATATAACTTTGATCGCATCAAATACAAAGTGAAATTTTAATTTAAAATGGAAAGTAAGCAAGACGGATGTGGTTTCATTTTATATTAAGTTCATAGGGCGTCGAGCTCCTACATAAAATATACAGCGCAATTATCGTTCGAAATTTAACTCGACAAAATCTCATTTTAACTCAAATACGTACAAAGGAGCAGCGATATACGTCTTTAAACAGGGCCTTCTCTACGCATTTTCGTAATTTCAATACACTGCTGTACAAAGAAGATGTACATTATTATTTATGTAAATTTTATTTTTGATTAGATCAATTCTAATTCTTTAGTATATAATTATTGTAGATAACATAATCATTTCTATGCTAATATAAATCAGGGTTACTAAATATCACAATGTTAAATACATAAAATAATTTACAAACTGAAATACTTTCGTGTTCTTAATGTAAATGACTGTAGAAAAAAACGGACTTGTTCAACAGTTAATTACCGGTACAATCACGCAATGCTCGTTAACGAGGATAATATGAATAAGCAAAATACAGTGTTTCATCTAGAAAGCAGATTGTTTAATTACCAGAAAAATGCTTACATAATTTTGCAATAAGTGCAAATATTTAATTGATTTAATTTACTTGAAATAACTCAACTCTAATTTTTATATATTATATTTTTCATGAACCTTACATAATTGTGTCGATAATTCACTGGATGAAGTATGCCTCTCATTTCTTTTTTAATTTGCCAATTTCTAAATAATGTTCGTGAATTTCTTTTAAGCTCTTTGTTGGATGTTTACAAAGTGGAGATACTGAATGAAAAAGGCTTAAGAAAAATATAAGCAGCGTTGAAAAATGTGGAAGCGTAGCCTTCGTGTGGGTAATCTTTCATGATGGATTATTATACCCTAAAAAAAAAATAATTTGCGCACCGACAAGAGGAAACACTCGAGTATTATGTAAATGCGCGGAGGGTCGAAATCGTTCGACGCCGAAAAGGAAAATGTTAATTAAATAGGAGTGTATCTCACAGAGAGATAGAACTAATGCATTTAAATATTTCCTTTCCATTACGTCCGCTGCGGGCGCAAATCTTGGGAGTATTTTTCCACGCATCCGTACAATAACAACTTCAATTATATTTCCGAGAGAATGAGCCGCAGTGAGCAGGCGAAGATAAATTGCTCGAAATGCACCCCAACACGTCGACGAAATTAGGATCCTTTCGTGAATGAAAATTAAATTGAAATTGCGATGCTCTTCTTATGCATTATTTTTTAAATAAAGTGGAACCGCTATATTTGTCCATTCATTATTCAGACGTATTTGTATGGCGATAAGGGATGAAATTTCTACCGTTCAGATAATTCTGGACTACCACAAAATGGAGCCGTTATTTATATGCGGTAATTAAAAGTTCACCTATTTTCTTGTCGCTTAATAAATTTTATTAAGTGGCCGAAATTCTAATGATTTTATATATTCAGGGCTCATATTTTTATTATTTTCAGCAAATTCCTCCACTTTTAAACACTACAAAAAGCACCGAATTTAGAATGTTTAATTATTATTTGTGATATACCACAAAGTACAATTATATACCTTTTCAACAAATTGAAAGTTATAGGTGATTATATTTTGCCAAAATAATTTTCTGTATTTGTAAATCTCTCGCATGACTGAAATTAGAAAATGTAAATACGACTTACGGATCCACTATGTAATAAGTAAACGTATGATATATTCGCGTAGTGGTAGATGTAATTAATTCAAAACAAATTTGCCGAGTTTCAAAAGCGGCCACATGTAGTGCAAATTCCGCATTATTATATCAAAACAAGTTGGAAATGGAATTCTGCTACAACAATTATATTCAGCATTGTAATCAAACTGAGCGCTTTGATTTACGAATGCTTAGGAATCCAAAGGATATGGTCGAGTGTGGGACGCTCAGCGTTCGTACGTACGTGTGCAAGTATACGGTCATACCAGTTAACAAGACGGCCATTCCAAACCGCCATTCAATAAGTTGCAAAGTTTCCTAGTTAGTAGTTAGTCCGCGTGTTTACTTAACCCCAACGTAGTTAAAATTCGAATTGTTCCTTCACCCAATCCTAGACATTATTGTTGTAAAATCTATCTGAATATATTCAATGCAATACTAATATTATAATATATCCTTCTTTTATTGCAAATATACACATTCTTAATATTTATTTCACTTTGAAAATTTCTATATTGTGGTAAACTGAAAACGATTTGCTAGGATAACATGCTTAAAAACTTGAAATTATATTCAAGAATATAATATACTCCTGCACATTGTATCAATTATAATTGTACTTTTATTTACTGCAAAAATAGTGTATTTTCAATTTACATTATTTCCTGGTATTATTCATTAAATTGTTCTATTCTACGAAATCATTAGATATCAGTACTATTTTTAATTATTGAGCATTGCACCATTGTCCAGTTATTTTAGCAACATTAATTGGCAATTAAATTTTGTATAGAATGTGTATATATGTCCTTCGCAGTCGCTTTTAATCATTGGCTGAAAAAAAAACAGAATAAAAACAATTTTAATATTTTTTATATTCATCATTTTGTTATTTTTCTACATAATTCCATTTATTTCTATACATTTTTGTATGTCGTATCAAAATCGGCTATATTTTTAAGAAAAATTAAATACATTATGTTTAATAATTGGATGAAAAACTATGCTAGATAATCCTTTGGTCAAAATGGATTATTTATTTACTCTGTTTTCAACTTAATGATATAAGAACCGTAAGAAATTTATCTTGTAAAGTTCATTAAATAATAAATTATATAAGAAAATATACAAAATATATGAGTTTAAAAGTGTTCAAGAGTCGAGTCAATAGGTTCCATTAAGTTCACTAGCAACGTCTAAAATCTTAACATATTTTCGTCTACCGAAAGATCTTAATTAAAAATGAAGTTAAAATTTGCGGTAATTAAACAGTTTTGGATGTAGATTCAAACACAGCGAAGCATGCATTGATTGGCTGCGAACTCCGAGCATAGTACATCTAATTTAGCTAATTCGTCATATGCTCTAATTTTAATTGAAACGGCTTCCAGAATACGTTGCATGTGATTACGTAGAATACAACAAATTAATTATTATATATCTTAATTTTACCAAAGTTTTAAAATTCTAATATGAATGCGGGCGAAACAAAACTATAATTTTCATGTGTTCATACTGTTTAATTTTCAACAATACTTGCGGTGATTTATAATTAAGAGGTGAAAGAAAAGTAAATTGGCCGCGACGAAACGTAAGCAAGTTTTATGAAAAATTGTGAGCGTAGAAAGGACTCCTCCGGCACGAACAAAGGAGTTCTCATTTAAATTTTTAATTTATTGTTTGCCCAAACTGCGCGACACACCGTACTCCCGTCCATACAACACCCGCACTTTTCAGCGAAATGAATTTTAAATTATTTTAATTCATGCCACACACCTTATTCATAATCAAATTATAACTTTTCTTATAAATTCAACGAGGTTGTCTTTCTTCTTATTTAAAGTAATACAAAGTATTAATCACTTGATTTACTAATATTCGTAAATAATTCAAATATAACTAATTGGTTCAGTCTAAAGTAACTGAAAGAAAAACTTTATTATTAATACCAATTACAAAAAAACAATTTATAGAAAATCACAATAAAGATGAGTAAATGAGTAAAATTTATATTATATTGTCGTGTCCCAGAGATGAAATTCTGGACAGTGGAATATTGTCTGGTGTTGTCATTGTGGAGTCTCAGTTGTTGGGAATTTAATGAAATTCGTTTGGTTTTACATAACTTTATTCATTACTTGATCGATTTAAGATTCATCTGAGACTATGCTCATCATTTTAAGATTCTTATAAAACTATGTTCATCTTATTAAGGTTTTACTGAGACTCTATCAGTCTTTGGAGGTTTTGCTGAGACTATGCTCATCATATTAACGTTTTACTGAACCTAATTCTAAATACTTATTCTACTTACAAAGTTAATTCTTATTAACACGTGGTAGGAGTTGTGATCGGGAGTAGGGTTGGTATATATTGATGATTAAGCGTTCCCACAGGATTCGGCCTTGGTGGTTTATTATAAGACCGGTACAAAATCCTATGCATTTGTTTATATGAAAAATAAGGACTTAAATTCGGAGTAAAGGTAGTATTGTTTATATTAAAGTGTATCGAACAGGGATCACAGTAGAGATTCCTTTATGCTGATGTATATGTTTATATAATAATGCGACACTAGCAACACCGTGTATGTCTCTAGTTTGTTAATATACTATATTAATAATAACAATTATAACAGTAATGGTTGGACACAACAATATTCTTGAGAAATATTTTTATGTGCATGGACATAACTGATGATTATTCCAAATTATAACAATGATAATAAGATCATAAGATCATAATAATTTTAAAAATATAAATTTATAGGTATTAGGTAAATTGATTAGAAACTGTTCCTGAAGACATTGTACAAAATTGTCTGTTTAATGAATTGTTGATACAACATCCAATTATATTTAATGATGAATATGATATTTCAATCAATTAAAATTGATAATAAGTTTGTATTACAGAAAGTTTTTGGATCAGCGTATTAATGTATACATACAATTTGCGAACGCAAACTCATGGGGGAAATTTGGTATGTTCATTAATCTAAAAATTAGATATAATCAATTATTACATTTAAATAAGAGCAATCATCAATTATTTAAGTTTTATATTATTATTTTTTTGTAATTATTGAAAAATTAACAAATATTATCAAAGTAAATATCAATTTAGTAGAAAAAATCGTATACAAATAAAAAAACAATAGTCAATGAAAATAGTAATATTAATACCGTATTTTTGGTTTGAATAGTTCAATATTTTTATTTGTAGATCGAAACATTTGACATTCTTTGTGCTAACCAACGATGAAGCCCTTGCCCTTCTTATTTTATAAGAAAAGTTTCCAGCTCCATGCAAAGCTTCTAAAGTAAATAAATGCACAAAGAGAAGAGGAACAAAAATAAAATAAAAGCACGTAGAAGACTTAGGAAAACTGAACTGAAACAAAGAGCTGTTCCTGCAATTCGGATTCGTGTGTTTGGTATGGATATTGGTTTGTGTGCGTGTGCGTGGGTGGTTGAGGTGGAGGTTCAGTGGTATATTTTTAGAATGACGGATCGATGTTTGCAATTAAATTTTACATTTTGAATAAATAAATGCACAAAATTCATGTTCTGCGAACTTTAATGATATTTCACGGATATTTGTTTCAATTTTATGAATGTACCTCCAGTTCAGCACGGAGTATCACGGTTGAGTGGATTCAGTTTTCCTTTATTTCTCGAGCATTTCCTCCTTTTCCCGTTTTCCCGTTTCGCCATTCTTTTATTTTCTTTTTTTTTTGCTTCAGACAACATAAAATAAATCCATTCGTTGACGAATGCAAAGAAAGAAGGAATCTCTGTTTTGCAATGATTGAGCACAGGCGCACGATGGGGGCTCATCAGAGTGTTTACAAAGTGCGGTAAATAACAGACCGCCTGTCCCTGCTCCCACGTTACACTGCTGTTACAAGCGCCCTCACCTCCTCGCCACATACTACAATGCATAACCTGCAAACATCCGCGAACACACTATGTACAATTTTTGCTGCTATTAACAAAAAAGTTATTAGTTAGAATTCAATCGCATAATGTTCAAATAAATAATAACATTATCGATTGATCAAGATTTAACTGAAGGTTTTCATTCATATTCTTAGTGAAAAAATAATTAACGGTAATACAGTGGAACTCAAATATTTGTCATTAATACATTCCTGAGTTGAGGACGAATATTAAAAAAAGAACGAATATCAAACAATTTTTCCTATAAGAATTAACAGACACACTCGCTGGCCACGTCTGTAGTGGGAAGTATATTGACTTTTCGGACGAATATCAAACAAAAATTTCAACAAAATAGCAGGACGAATATCAAAAAAGACATATATTAACGTAGACGAGTATTAGAGTTCCATTGTATATGGAAAATATATTTTACACAATCCCAAATCAACCAAACACCGAGTGATTTAAGATAAAAAAAAATAATTTAGTATGCATTTCGTTGCTAATACCAATAATTACTATTTTTATTAGCAATAACAAAATTGCAACCAAAAAATATATATCCTCTTCACAAAATATATTTAATTTATAATTAAGTATTTTCGCTGCGCAGGAAATAATTTAGATTGCAGACGGTCGCAAGAGAATGCTCCGCTCGAAAGGGTTATTTAAGTTAAAGTTTTGCAAAGAAACGTGTTTGCAAAGTGGGAACGACAGACAATAGCGCGCTAAACCAATTCCTTTTCAGCGAAATAATTAATAACATTAACGTCGCACATAAAACGAAGATGATTTATTTTTAAACAAAATAATAGTAAAATAAAATATATTGACCACAGTCTTTCCTCCTACTAATCTAAATTTACAGATTCATCAAATTGTGCAGATATCTTTAGTGTTTTTTTTTTTAAATAATTGAAATTTTCTTGATCACGTTACAATGTTTCGTTTACTGCGAATTGTATAAACGCATTTTATGATTTAGGTGATATTTATTAAACAGAATGTTACGTAGAATATCTTGCGAGATGTGTTCATCGAGCGTAAAACCCACTCAGCTAGATTGAATCCCTCTGTTCATATAAATGTGGGTGGTTGAGACTATACTATGTGTGGAAAGACATAAGGAGTTGAGAAAGAATAATGGTATTTAAGTGTAACCGAGGGTTAGGATTGAAAAAAAGGGCGACTAAAAATGAAGAAGAAGGATTTTCTTTAAATAACGATTATCTCAAAATAAACGTATATATGTGTATACAATTATTTGGGATTTCAAATGAGCGAGGTAATAATTTTGTGATGAATAATAAATTTTAAATGTACCTGAGAGATAAAATAATAAAAGCAGTAAACCGCGTGATCAATGGGTCCAATGTTCGAAGCCGAGCGGACGTTTCCGGCAAACATAAATATTGTGAACGGGAAACATTCCCACGACGAACGTCATAACATTTTTAAATTCAATTTTCATCATTATACTATACCGAATCCGCTTTGCCTGTGTACTGTATACACCAAATGGTTTGTGTATTCTGCGGAGAGAAAAAGAAATGGAAAATATACAGAGAGAATTTATCAAACATAACTGTGTATATATACTACAAGCTTTTTTTATTTAGTTTATCACAATGTGCAATTGTTTCAATGACAATATGCTATCGAAATACATTAAGGCTTGAGCTAGTGTTTTATTGTAATATTTTTTCGGGCGGCCACCAAATATAAATTAATAAGAATTGATATGTATTTTCCTCATATTTTACACTTAATACGGAAGCAACATGTATGTAAGATATATTAAAGGTAATACTTATAGACGTTTATCCTTCAACATAAAGAAATAGTAGCAAACCTTTATTTACAAAATTGAATCATGTATAAATTCAAGACATTAGGGCTAATCTAATTGTATAGGCCCTTACATCTAGTGAGCCATTCAGCGCCTTCGAAATTCAAGAAATGCTAACAAACGCTCACTAGGTGTCAAATGGTGAGAAGATAGATCCGAGAATTTTTGACACAACTTCAAGTAAAGATTTGCACTAAATGGTGTTATAATCAAGACACAAAACTATTAATCAGAATGCTAGTAGTTTTAGTAGAAGATGTCATGCAACCATTATTTTGGAGATTGGACCGAATCGTACAAACTATCTGTCCGGGCAGGAAAACATCGTTTGTATAGTAACATCTCAAGCAAACATCAAATGAGCTCTACACAAACTATGAATTCTGCCATTCAAATAAAATTAAATTTAAAATATTATTAAGATTATTATCTTCAATTTTATGCAATTGTTATACTAAATTAACAAAAGACAACTATCATACTAAAATCAACAAATGACCTAGCAGATATACATACCTGTGACTCGACAGCATTTCCTAAAATATTTACTACAACTTCACATAGACAGAATAACAAAATACTTCATAATTCCATCCGGGACACGACAATGGTATATAATAGGACGGAGCTGCTTAATAATTCGCAAATAATCTCTTTTCTAATAATTAATGCTAAAAGTTTTTACGAAAAAGTTTTTTAGGAAAATATGGTTTGTCCCAATCTTATAAATAATGCATCGAGAGATGCAGCACTAAAAGCCCATACTGTGCTAATTCATATGTTTGATTTGCAAGTGCACATTTTATATTTTTTTAGTATGAGTACTCAACGGAAGTATTGTCATCCGGAGCATTGGTCATTATTATACATGTTGCTAATGGTGCTAATCGAAGTATTCTGGCGCTGAGGAATTCAATGTTTTATGTTTTATTAATGGTGATTTTCAGCCGAGAACTTGCTTCTCCGTCTTTGGGAACGACCTGTAAATGGATCGACGTTCTATAATTTATCAACAGCTAGTTATAGATTTCGTGAATAAGGTATGAGGACAAACAAATGAATCAGAGTGCTCGTCCTTGTCAAGAATGAATGGCAAATGAACGTGGGAAAACGGAGGGCCGCGCGTTTCCTTCCTTCCATCTACGCTTTTCAATACGCATTTTAATTTTCGCTAAATGGGGCTATGGCCCGGTTTCGCTGCAAAATGAACGCCGTCATTATAAATTAGCCTTCCAAAACAAACGATTAGAGACCGCATCTGATTACTTTCATCGTTGAATGAATTCAACTCATCAAAACTTGGGAGTCATACATGATAGATAGCGGCGACGGCGACGACGGTGGTGGCGGTGGCAGATCTGTATGGATATATACAAAAGGATGGCATCCCTCGGTTCAAAGAGATTGGGAGTTGATAACGAGCGCAGCCAAATTACTCGCCCTTTATATTCCTACGTTACGTTAGTTCCCATAATTCCATTGTTCACCGACATCGTCACCGCCGCCGCCGACGCCGCCGACTTCGACGTCTTCGCATCGTCTTTTCGAAAACAACCAAGGCTTTCTTCGAGCCGAAACTGCGGAGGCGCGCCTCCGCTTCATTATCCATTATGTAATCTTACGACCCAGGTCATATAACAACGAGGATATCAATCACAACAAATTGATAACCGTGGAAAATTCAGGAGATGTAGATGGAGATTTATTCAACGACAAGACAAACAGATCGAAGACGATTTATGTGGGTCGTGGAACTTTTTAAAATCGCCCTCTCCCCTATACCAGACGAATCCGGCTCTCACACCCCTTGCATTCCCAAACTTTTGGCGCCACCTAATTTAGCAACTTTAACAAACACACTACATTCTTTTATACTTTCTATACTCAAATATTATCATTTATTACTCCCTTAATTGTAAAAAAAATGTTTGTTTTAATTTAATAAAATGGTAATAATAGGAAAATTGCTCATTTCCTCAGTTTCAGCAAATAATCGAATATGAATATAACATAGTACATAACAAAAATACGAAGCCATAGCTGGATCTTTTTCCCCAATCGTTTTGGTTTTCACTGTAAAATTATTGACAGCTCTGTCGTATGCAGAACAACATTTTATCCGTTGCCTATACACTCTTCACATTCATAAATAGTGTTTGCTGTGCACTCTTCCTAAATATCCTGTATTAAAATAGTACAGGATCAATTTCCGGATGGCAATATCAATTTCAGCTTCATGTATCATAAAACGGTTCGTCAACTGTCATTTTTGATGAACACTACTAATACTATACAAAAAGACAATTATTTTCAATTTTGTATGCCCATGTTCTTTTATTATCATATATATCTTATGGTAAAATTATAAACTGAACGGCTGACAAACTCAATTACAAGTTACTTACTATGAAATTGGCAGTTAAAATTACATAATCAAACTACGTATTTTATCTTATTTATCAGATTAATGCAGTAAATATACTTGTTAGATAGATTAGTTTTAATAGTATTCTTTATATATCAGTATAAAAATGTACATAAAAGTTTAAAAATTGACAGTCATTATTTGTTTTGTATAATTGATTTGTATGTTGGATTTGTCTAAAGTTTATTTAGAATTGTTTGTATCGGGTGACTAAAAGAAACGTATTGTTGTTGTTTTGCGGAAAAGTGAAAAGTTCTAACATACTTGTTGAATAACGTCGTAATGTGATGGATATAAAGTATTGATACTCAATTATCTTAAATATACAAATGAGATATGAGGATTTAACAAAAGTCAGGTACTCCAGGCGGATAAAATGATGTATTGTAATTGGGACGCTTGAATAGAAATTGCATTGAGAATATTTGTGTATGGCACAAATAAATGCACTTGAATTATTTAAAATAATTCCAATTTATATACCACCCTTATGTGAATATTTCAGATATTGAAATAACATAGTTATATTATTTTAATTGATATAATAAATAAAAGATGAGGTACTCTTGTCGGATAAAATAATGTATTGTAATTGGGACTGAAACGAAAGACGAATGAAACAATAAATATGATATTGAATTACAAATAAAGTCGACACACATAGCGTATAGCGTAAATACAAATAATTGAATTATTTAAAATAATTTCAATTTCCATACTACTGCTTTGAATACACTCTTATGTGAAATTATCATTTTAGATATTGTAATAACATAATTATATTATAATTGTTTATATAAATAAAAAATGAGTTGCTGTAAGCGAATAAAACAATGTATTATAATTGGGACTGACAAATTAAACACTAGCATTATTTAAACAATACTTTTTAATTACCATTATATGGAATAATAATTATAAATATTATTGTCTTATAGTTGGAAACCTTAAATGTATTCTTTTAGTTAAAATATTTATTTGTCCGTATTTTTTTATTAAGTTCTATCATTTAATAGCAATAATATTTGTATATAACATTATTATTTTTAACGAAATAATTTTTAACAAAAACAGTTATTTAGTTTTTGTTACAGAATATATATTTTTCGATAAAAAAAAAACATTTACTTCAAAAACAAATGAAACAAAATTATTGATGTTATGTCTCTACCTAAACTCCAGCGGTGTTTCACCCTTTTAGTGGAATTGTTAAAAATACACATATATATATATAAATTGGCTGAACACTATAGTTATTTTACAAAGCACTAGCATCCGATATTTCACTATTCAATTACTGCATACATTGAATTCATCAACTTCAAATAATTAAAAAGAATTTCCACTCAAACTCTCCAAATTTCTTATATTGATTTATATTTTGTGAATTTCAAAGCGAATTATTTGAGAATATAAGCCTCGCGGCTTATACCCTTTGAGGAGGGGTTCAGAACAGATAAAAAAAAACTATAATTCATATATCGCGAGACATCTGAGCAGATCGCCTCCGGGCTTTTCCCAGAGTAATACCGATATTTATTTATCTTTAAGAAGCATCTTCATTTCCCTAAAGTCGATTCAAATCATAAATCAATCTGAAAATACACATATCTCGCAGTGGTTGAATTTCATTAAAAACATATATAAATAAAAATAAATTAAACTTTGTATTGACAGCAAGTAAATACAAACTATTATATAGCTTCTATGAATTATATAATTATGATTATTTTGTTTTCCGTTTGTATATACACATATATTTAAATATGAACAATAATGATGATGTTTCTTCTAAAAGTATACATTAAATATTTCTTTAGAAAATTATCATGAAACTAACATTAGATTATATAATTTGTATTGCATTTGCTGGTGGTTGTATAAATTTCCTAAGTAAATGAAATTAAATATTTAACCGTAAATAATAATAATGATAAGACTTGGGCAGAAAGACCTATGGTCAATAGCCCTTTGTAGCTATGAACTTTTCGTTTTGTTATTACTATTGCTGTCAATAAAGATTGATATTATTAATAAGACTTGTACTCAATGCATATAAATTTTGAATATATTAGTGCAATTAATTAATTAAATTACGAGTTGTAAATACAAATATTATAACGTTAAATTGCAAGAGTTTTATTTACATTTGTCCCCTAAAAAGTTTGTTGCTTTTGACTAAACTCCAATTAGAGCTAGTGCTGCAGATGTATATATATGTGCCCAGCGAGTATTTACAAGTCGCTTAACATAGCGATTATATATGTGCTTATGAATTACTAGTCTCTACGTTAACGGTTCAGTTGTTCAGAACCAGGAATGACAAGTTTCAGTAAAGGCACCGCACATTTGGGATTAGCAACCGTGAGATGAACGAAACCCGGCGCAAAAAAAAATCTCACGTGAACGTACGGATAAAAGCTCTTTTGGGCACACCACCAACCTTCCAACCTTTAAACATCGTCACGACGGAGCGTTCTCTTTTTAAATGGTGGAACGAATTTAATTAAACTGAAATATGGATTTTTCATGACGAAAAGGTTAGCTTAACATGTCACAGTTCAATATAGAAGGACTGGACGAACGATGTTTTGCAGATTTTAATTTCTCGCCTGAACAATTCACCGCATATCCTGAAATCAATATCAGCAGTACCTTCCTAAACACACACTCACAAACACACAAACGACTGCCAGAACGAATTTACGTAGATACCGTACAAAAACGAAGCCGCAAACAGGAAAACAGGAAAAACGTTCCCTTTTCGCAATAAATGTGTTTAAGTTTAAAACTACCGAAATACGTGCCGTAATACCTACTCAACGTATATCATTTAAATGTCCCCCAGGGCGACTCTAAATTCACCCAATCTCTATAACCAGGTGTTCGGATTAAAATCCAAAACCGTGGTTGGATAACATTCCCATATCCACCCTTAAACCTCTACAACCGACAAGCCTATTTATATTTAATCTCAAATGCGCATTTTAAATTTACTACACGCAAATCGCTATATTTTGTTAAAAAAAAACATAAATAATAACACCTTATATATTTTTTTAAATATGAAATAATCAAATATTTCAATTATAATATTGTATTATTGTATTGTAGTAACCTTACTACATAAGAAATAAGGTTACTACAAATTATTTCCAAAAGCCAAAATATGTTCAAAATAATTCAATGTTTTCTGCAAACCAACAAATTTTTGAATGAAATATTATAATTTATTGATTAAATGTGTAATTTAATTAACTATATTAATAACAAAATTTATAGCGCAATTCAAAATTATATAAATTATCACAGTCAAAACGTGTATGAAATCTAAAAAATACACATGAATAGGTCTACTAAAATATGCTAATAATAATAATTATAATATTACAAGAAACATAATACAAAATAACATAATAAGAAAGATATAACTATACTGACCGTAGGTCTTTATTGATTAAAAAATCCAATAATAAGCTAATAATTATATTTTTTTGCAACAGTAAAACAATTTTTTTCATTCACAGCAATAATAAAAATAAAAAGTTATCTTCTTCTGTTATCGTCTATATGACTATAGGTTCTTCTGTCCGGCAATAATAATAATAAAACATTGCAAAGGGCAATGATACTAATATATTTATTATAACTTCTACTATTTGCAGCGCATGGAGGAAAGAAAAACATTATTTTCAATATATTGAAGATTTTTGTTTTGGTATACAGACTTCCATGATTATATTTAATTAGGAAACCTTTTATACTAATGAATTATCTCACATGTCCCGCCACTTTCATCGTCAAACCAATAATCGTTAATTAAATTAAATAATTAATAGAAGAAAATAATGGATCTTAATAAAAAATGTCACATTGGTTGACTTTAAAAGAGTATTTAGTTTACACTACACATCTTTTAGCCAATTACTACATTTAATTATCGATTCATCAAGCAAGACTGAATAATTAGATAGAGAGTTGCAGCATATACGTAATACCATCAAAGATTTTCTAATTATATATACAAAGTAGCTTATGTATATAGTATATTCATAAATATAAATAAAAAGTATCAAATAAAACAATATATAAAATTAATTAATTAAATTAAGTTAATATTCAGTTTCTTTTAGCAAACAAGTAAAATTTCTGTTTGAAATTCACGATGCACGATTTTATGAACTCTCGCATTTTTTATATTTCTGTTTTTGAGAGAATGGCGCAGAATAGTGTCGCAATGAATTGATGTCAACTAATTACTCAAACCAAATTGGAAAATAATATTTTGCGAATAATAATGTTTCCAATATTTAATGATAGAATATATCTAAAATATATTAAATAATGGTAGATTAGAGTAAGGACAATTGCTGGTCGATAAATTGTATGATTACCGTTGATCAGTTTTGCTGAGGCATATTAAATTGTATGATTAAATAATTTAAAGCAAATATAATAATTGAAGAAAGAGAAAAAGAAATGAATAAATGAAAAGTGTAAGAAAGAATGGTGCAGCAAAGTAAATTCAGTTTGTGCGCGATGGCCGCCGTAAAAGCTGCTTTCTATGCAAATAGGAAGTTTCTTTTGTATTGTTTTAATCCTGGGCCCCAGCGTTGAGAAAACGATATAAGCGCTCCTCCGTTCTGGCTACTCACTTTCTTTTAAAAATTCCTTGAAAATCTTTTAAAATTTGTTGACTTTACGCTAATTTGGAAAACGTCATATAGTTTAATGTACAGTTTAGTTTGTGCGTGTTACCTGGACAAGAAAGTGTAGTTTTATTTTAAGACGAAACTTAAAAGATAAATACATTTAAAGGTAGCAGAATAATAGTAAAAATCCTCGTGTAATTCGTTGGAGCTAACGCTAATATCGGTAATACCTTCTCATCCCGTGTATACGGCAGTCGTCGCCAGCCATTTACACTTGAAACAGTCCGCTTGGAAAGATTTATCTAGATTCTAGAAGCAGGCAAAGGGTCTGCCTTAATACAACCTGATTACCATATTTCCGCTATAAAACGAACGCACTCGAAAATTATGCTGCTGCTTTCTTGAGGTGGTTAACAGAAGTGGGAAGAGAAAATGAGCACCAAGTGGATTTACAAGGGAAATATATATATATATAAGATGGAAAAAATGGACGAGGGAGAGACGTCGTCTGATGGATTTGGCGCCGGGGGCGGTCGTTCAATTTATGCACTCAAAGACCGTCAGATATCTTCATTAATCTGCTACCTAAGATGCCGACCTGTTTGGTAAATCTGGCTATGGCTGTGTGTGTGTATTAACAGAAATGGCTCGCTCTGTACGGTTTGCGTAGAATTAGTCGGTCGTTTCGAAGAAGAGCGCAATTAGTCCTATATATATGGGACACGTTGCTTCCTAATTAAACGCACAACTCCTCTGAATATCCCCAACATTTTTATTTCCTATTTCCATCCCTTTTTTTTAATACAAATGTACGCGTCAGTCTCGTATATATATATATATATTTCATCACTTATGTTTAAATAACATTTGGGTTTATTTATTTTAAAAACATATAACAATTATTTGATGGAAATATTTTGCACTAAATATATATTTATTATTCATAATGTTAATATTAAAAAAAGAACAATCCAAGTAGGTTTTACTTTTCTACTGTTATAGGCTGTATAGTTATTAACCATTTTTGGATGTTGGTACATAAATGTATCTACTTATATACATTTTTAATGGACGTTTTATGCTTTTAAACAAACTCCGACCAATATAAAGGAATAGGGTTCTAAATTGGACGTGACATGGTACTCTATTTAGAGAGGAAAATTCAACATTGTAACTTTGTATTTTTTATGTGCCTTCCAGCAAAGTGTTAATATAAAAATAATTTCGTCTCGGCGAAACCCTTTGTTTGACGCTCGTTCGTTGTATGGAAAACACGGCGTCATCGAATGAACGGAGTTGCGACCAAAAACGATTTCAACTTGAAAATATACTGCAATTTTGAGGAAACTTTAAAATAATACTTTTTACACACGATCATTTCAAATCTCATTTAATCCAATTCAAACCACTTTTCATTTATTTGATGATAATTTTTGAGAAAAAATATTAGTCCACCGACATACACCTGCAGACTTTGAGAGTTTAACATTCTGTATTTTGCGAACAATATGTGCATGTAATATTAGAATAGAATTTCGTGTCGAAACGCTCTTGAATAAACGCTGAAATAAATTGAATTCATCATCGAAAAACAACCCTCTTTCTCGCATAGTCCTCGGAAAAACGACGTTCGTATTTAATAAACGCAAGATAATGATCTACAAACAAGTATGGAAAGCTCAAGTGATATGGAAAAGGAGAAATTAAAACCAGCATATTCGAACGGAGCTGTGTTCTTTCACCACCTCTGGTAGTTTATAGCGCAAGAATTTTAATCATTCCAATAATTGAATGCGACATAACAACGAACGAAACTGATGCTATCATCATTCATGCAGAATCCGATCACGTTTTGTTTCAAGTATTGCGAGAATAATTCATAAATAAAATCAAATTCACGTACTGCACAATTCACCGAGAAACATTTATTCGATAGAACGTTTACCGACGATAGAGTGTTTACAGCAGACTGTGAGTTTTGTAAAATGATGTACGTTACATTTTGAAATATATTGAGACCGTACCCACATGTCATCTTAGATTTGCATTTGCAAATTAAATCATGTTGACTTTTTTAAGTTCAGTTTCTTTTATAATATTTATGTGAATCATATACACTATATAATATTTATAACCGGTAAGTTATGTAAAAAAAAAGTTAGTTATTATGGTGGAAAAATTGTGTTATTTATTTAGTTAGAACACGTTTACTTACTAAATTTCTTATATGAGGAGTACAATCTATGGAAATTACATGTCAAAGGGTATGCTAATGAGGGTATGTCAAATTGGGAACCGCTACAATACACTAATGACGCAGTAGAATTATATATTAATTAGTTTTAGCAGTACAATATTTATTCCTAAAAATAAATAAATTATACGAATATTAATCTCTTAGAATATAGATTTTGTGATTGAATACAAATATGAAGACGGTTACTCATCATCTACTACTTATCAAATTACTTATTAGTAGTTTACAGATTCTTGCATAAGTACTGTAAATAAAAATGATTATTTACTCATGTAAAGTGTGAGTGCTAGTGCGCATATCTCGTGTAAAAAATGTTAATTAAGAATATTAACACTGATAACAGTAATATTTTTTTCGAGAATATTCAAGAAGGGGATTTGTAAAAATGCTATAACCCAACAACAATAACAATACACATCAATTACTATTCAAATTATACGAAAACAAACAAATATATAGAACATATACTGTATGTTGTTACTTATACTGGAACAAAATAACATACATACATAAATGGATATATCTAATAAAATTAAATTAATAATAATGAAAATTTCATGGAACGAACTTTTTAAACAGAATCTAGAATATAATGAAATTAACATTTCTATTATAAATATTAATTAAATGTCAATTAAGAAATACCAAAGAGTTTAAAAAAATAATAAGTTGACTAATTTTCCAAATAATGTTATATAGAGACAACAAATATGCGAGCGGTCGTCTTAAATATCGTCGAATTTTCATGGAGAGAAAGTTTCTAAACGACGCGGCGAACGAGAAACCGCGAGAATTTCGAAATTAATTTATTTCAAAGCATTAATTTTAAAGAAATTAGCGAGGATTCATTCCATTCGAAAAATTCGTCATCCCCCAATTTAATTTATGCAAATGTTCCAATTGTTATCTGCGCCAAACTTATCAACTGTAATTAAATTACCCTGACAAATTCTGCCAAATAATGCTTATGCTATATATAAGATAAGTTGACAAATTTTCGTTACGTAAAGACTGCTGCCGACTCCTCGCCGTTTTGCAATGCGCACGCCTTTAATTACTCTGATTAAAGTATTTCCAACCGGGATGCCATTCAACTGAAAACTCGCTGGTCGACACAACAAGTACCTAGTAATGTATTTCAGATGTGCAAATTAGTAACTTGATAAGTAATACGTGACGAGTAACCGACTTCAAATTTAGAAAAATACAAAATATAATGTCAGAACATTTTAAGGGTCCTATAAAAGGTTTTGTAAGACGCCAGTTTATAAGCACTTTACTAAAACTACTTCTTTTTTTTTCTATACATTCTTCCTCGTCTGCACGTGCTTTTTTATCCTCGACAGCAATCTACAAATAGCTTTAGTGCCGTGAATAAAAATCTGAATAAACATCCTTTTCGGCAGATCTGCGAAGAATCTTGGTGAAAGTTGTTTTCGAGTATAACCAATGCACAGGACATTCCTGACAGAAATAAAAAAAAAAATGTGTAGAAGAAAAAAAGGAAAACTTTCGGTGAAAAGTAAGAATTTTCAGTCAACAAACTCGTAAATATGGCCCTTCCCCACATATAAACACGCACAGTTCGATCGATTTCCTCCTTCCCGAATGTTTTGTCCCATTACTGAAAAATGTTATATATGTTTACCAGGCCCAAAGGCCAAAACAAACATCAACTTAAAGGAAAAACGATAATTTGTTTTTAGAATGTATGCACAGTTTAATATTTTTCTTTAAAAACATCACAACCGCAAATATAAAATTATTGAATTCCTTATGAGCTTGTATGTTTCAAAAATCCGTATGCAGTAAATAAGATTTACAATTAATAGTAATGTGCTCCATAGTTTTGTATGTTTTTTAAATGGTTATGCGAACAAATAAATATATTTTCTCTTCACCAATTTTTTTTATTTTTTTCTTTATTTTACCAATACATTGGATGCTGTATTCTAATATTTTATTTTATTATGTCATAGTATATATATTTTAAATCTATTCCTGCAAACATTATTCTAAAGGCGGTAGACATTTCATTTTTTTTTGGTAATCTTCTCAATTGAAGTTTTTACCATTATTTTCTTCTTTCTATTTTGTTGGTTGGCTTTAGTCTTGTAGGTTAACTTCTCTGTATCTGCTGCTATCCTTAACACTGTCATTGTCCATCGACTTGGCTGAAGGTCCATGTGCTGAACCTCATTCATTTAACTGTCCATTTATGATGAACGATGGTCCTATTGCTGCAAGTACCGAGGGAGCTCACAAAGGGATTAGAACCGGCGTTCACGGAACCGTAGGTAGGCCGACTTAACAATTCGGCTATTAGTCGCTCTTGTATTCTAATATATGGATACAATATTATACAAAGCTTGTACATGAAATTTGTATTTACTTTAAAATATAAAAGACCGTGAAACAATTAGTAGAAAGATGCTTAGCATAATAAAATAAAACCTTTTTTTCCAATTTGCGCTAATAGTCCTGAGTGCTCGCAGGAGTTGAAATAAAATAATTTTATTTGAGAAGTTTTATACAATTAGAGTTAATTTTGCAGCTTAAAATAAATTTTCGTGAAGGGAAAATAAAAGTTCCCATCTGACCCTGCTACCCGTATGAACGCGCGATAAGGTTCCGATTGTTAAATGCAGCATACGGGCAATGCTTTTTATTGCCAACCGAACAAGCGAAAAAAAAGACACAAACACGTCTACAGATAGGGTGGATAATCAGATGAGCGTATTACGTTTCAAGTAATATTTGCAATTGTAAACATTACATTAAGTGCCGGAGTAATATGAAAATGGAAATTAAGGTTTTCCACCACCTAAAATCCAGTTAAAACTTCCATCTACCCGACGCCATCACACATATGCATGGAACTTTTGTTCAAGTTGCTTGTAATACACTTAAATTTTATTAGATAGAAAAGGAGAATGATAGAAATTAATTTTAATATTTGCTCCTCGAATAAATAAAATTTTTGAATAGCAGATAATCTACGTTACCGTTTGAATAATTTGTTATAAATAGAATTCATAGCATTTATGCTCAGCAATTTCAATCTCGAGTCGAGAAATTACAACTACTGAATAATATAAATCTCGTACGGTAAACTCACATTTTAACGTAATAAATTACTTTTATTCGCGCAGGGTTGGAATAAAAATAAATATATATAGAGAGAAAGAATTAATATATATATATAACAACATGAAATATGGACTATTTAAAAATTTAAATGAATAAAAATTAATTTCAAACTCATAAAACAATATTTAAACACCGTTCTGTTTATAATTTATTTTCTTGCGCGATAATAAAACGAGTAATTCCTAGTTGCTTTAAATTTGTTCAGCGTAACCAATAACACGTTTTATAGGTTCTTGATTAACATACGATTTTCGTTTTGCTTTTGAAAAATATGTCAGTATGAAAAATTAATTTTATCCGTTTACTATAAAACTGGTCTACGTAAATAAGAAGCTTAATTGCATGTCCGATGTTTACAAAGCAAGCTGTTCTCTATTTGCAGGTAAATACAAGTGTATTCTTGTATACGTTATTGTAAATAGAAATTATTAAAAAGAAACAGTTAAAATTTATAATTTTTGGAATTATTTATTATTTTCAATGGAAAAGCTTAATAAGTTGTGGCCAGTTTCAAAATCATACATCATCGCGTGGAGGTGTCTAAATCGACACACAAAAAAAAACATGTGTTTAACGAAAATGGCGCTGTGCTTTTGAGGGCACAGAGCAATTCCGATGCAAATCGATCTCATTGAAAAATTGTGCGAAATAATAATAAATAGCGTTCGCATTTCTCACAACTTGTTTACGTCTTGTAAAAGTTTTACCGGCTCGGAAAACAAACCATTAATCATGCGCGGATTCGCCGCCCCATGTCGACATGGCCGACCCTGTTCCTCCTACTCCTTTCGATACGGATCATCTCAAATGGCAAACAAACACAGCATCCGCGCTTCTAAGCTAATTCCAGTTGCAAAACTATAATGGCTTAATGAAATATTGGTTTAATTAAGTGACATGAAATCGACCGAACAGTTCCGACGAAGAAAAAAAAAACATTCCGAAACCCTTTTACGATCGCGTTTGCAATATTCTCCCTGTTATCCTTTATTTTCATTGTGCACGGGCAAACACGATGCAAATTTGTATAAATATTTGACGAATTCATTGTAAGGCAGTTCCAGGAGGACCTACGCAACAAAAAATATTTACCTTCCTAACTCCCTCACCATTCTTTGTGCATGTGTGCCTCTTAGTATTATTTTTGTGTTTTATTTAATATTGCTTCTTTTTTTATTTGCAGCCTCGCTTAATAATATTCCCAAGTTTATTTATATTTACAAACAAAAGGAACAATGCACGAAACTTCCCAACGGCAGTCCTCAAAGGAACAGGATTTTCAGTTAATACCGCACGAGCACGCCATATTAAATAATTTCGTAATCATTATTCAAGGAGATTTATTAAGTTAATTTAAGAGTCCCCATTTTTGGGAATTGGATAATGACAGACATAATGACAGTTTTACCATAAAATTTAAATAAATTCGGAGAGAGTGCGCTAATTCGTCTTCCTTGTAATATATTTATGACCGAAATAATATAAATAAACGACGGCCGAATAAGAGATCCTGTCGTCAAATGGAAAAGGGCCGAAACAATTTTCTCGAACTTTAATCAGGTCGGAATTTAAAAATGCGACAGGGTAAAAATGTCCTTTCCCTGGTGCCGCGATACAACGTCCCCAAGATTTATTCAACTTTTTCCGTATTTTTAATATGATAAATTCTTGCCCTTTAAGCACAACTGCATAGATCTTCCTTAAATTTCCCTATATTGCGTCTTTTTAAATTAACAACGCTTCCTCTATTTTTTGTTTATTATTATCTTACGTAATACAACCCCAATTTGTATTAATGTAGTGCAGCAATAACATACAAAATATATATGTTTTCAAAAATTCAATTGAGTTATTGCCGAAACTTTTGTTGATATCTCAGTTCCAAAAGTTTTCTAATATCTGTTTTATAAAGATTGATTTTCAAAATATTCCAATAAATGGGTTTATTTCTTTTCTCGGAAAGGTCTTCAAATCTGTAAGTTAGATATAGATGACGAAATTGAAATTTTGTCTAGAATATTGATTGCTACAATCTGAACCTTATAAATAAATAAACTTAATAATGGAAGAACCTGCATATAATAAACATTATATGTGCAGATACTTCCATTTCGAAAAGGCTACGAAATTTGAATAAATAATCTACAACTATGTTACATTTTGCTGAATGCATTAGTGATGCTGCTTGAACAGTAACTAATATTAATATTACGAAATATTTGGTTTATACATATTATAGATTTGTTCCTTTTTATTTATTGAATGTACTTCTCTGAATATTTATTGCTATCTTTCGTATGGAATGAGCAGATATATTGAAAAGATTCTGCTGATAGTAAATCGATAATAATATTTATATCATTTATCCTTTTAAGTATTCAATAAGTTATCTGTTGCAATAGAATAAATGGCTTTTGGCAGAAATGGTACAAAATAGGGAGAGTGCATAAATTTGTAAGTTTCAGCCCCCCAAGAATGCGAAAGTAATTCTGCATTACAAATCTCCCGATAATGTATTGTAATGGAATCGATCGCATTTTATATACATTTCGCTCATGGCGAATTCATGAGAGCATCGCCGCCCGAATATATTTGTGATATATGATTTTTTTGCGTCTTAGTAATTTATCTTCCATTGAATTAGAGCAGTCTCAAACTGACCATAACCGGGCTTTTAAACAGATATAACTAACGATGCGCATCCGCAATCTGAATAAATGGATCCGGACGAATAAAGGCAACCGAATGAAGATTGACCACAAACTTTTGGTAGCCTTTGATAAATGTACGGCTTTGATGATCTTCGTTCGATTCTTTGTACAAGTTATGACCCCGCAAATCTCCGCACATTTTCCAGTGGATCCATAAATGTTTGATGAGTCCATGACATATACGAGGAAAACTTTTACGGTGATAATTTTTTCTCTTCATTTCCAATCAAAACTCAGCGAAACTTGCCCGAATTCCGTAATCGATCAACGCATGGATAACATTTGTAATTACTGCAAGGCGAATGATTAAAACGTCTAGCATTCTTTACAACCTAACACAGCAGTACGTGAACAAATGAATGTCATTCTCCTCGATTTAATGAAACAAGCAAAAGACGGCGTTTTCATAAATGAAGGAATATTTCCCTTCTAAAATCTCTAGATGCTTTCAGGTGTATGCATTATAGATTAACCACTTCCTGCTACTCACCTGCTGGCCTGCCGGGACCGGATAGCAGGACCATGTTATCCTTCGGGAACGTCATTAAACACGAAATGAAAATTTCCATTGCAGCAAGATTACATAAACATTACATCAAATATTTCACTAACCAACCTACCTAATAGACAGAGTATATATAATCTAATATTAATCTACAGTTTTATCATTGAGGAGTCTCACTAGTTAGGAATGTAAGTAAATTTACCTGGGCTTACAAAACTTTATTCATTAATTGCGAATGTTCTTCTCTCAACGTTATTTGATACGATGTAGTTACTATGATATTCTATCTGAGACTATTTTCTTCCTTAACATTCTTACTGACACTAATTCTAAAAGACATATTCTACTTACTATGGACATCTATTATACAAAAATGTCACAATTTTCATTTATATTATTACTTATAGACAATATAAATATTTTTATATGATCGTAAATATTCTAAACATTTATTTTCTCTGGTTAGTTTATTATTTATATTTGCACAAATATTAATGTTTCAGCTTTTATTTTATTCCGTTTGTAAGTATCGATCACATGTGACGTATACAAAATGTATGAATGCTACCTTTGTATAGTGAAAGATAGGAAATGTGCAGAACATTCATTAAATTTATATTTTTTAGCGAAAAACATGATTTAAATATAGTACCCATACGCAGTACTTCGAAAATTATAATTATGTCTCTTTCCAAATGTTAAATGTTATAACGACTTTCCTTATAGAATTAATAATGTTATCGTAATAAATACATAGATAATTAATGGTTGCCTACATGTTTTTCATGATACATTAGTAAATAAAGTTGTGCAAGTATAAATGGAATTGCGGGGTGGGACAGTTGGTTTCGTCGTTGACCATATATCCATCATAAATGACCGAGATAAAGTGGACACGCTTTCTCACTGACAGTTATATGAACTGTACTTGTTCCATTCGCGATTTTCAGCTCTCAAATAAGTATATATATTCTCATATAACGTAAAGGCGATTCATTATAGCCACCTAAACCAGAATCCGAATTGATATTAAATCCATCGACTTCATTTCTCTCTTTTCTTCTGCACATCCCTTAAAGCAATAATAAAACAAACATCGTTCCTTCTTTTGAAAAACTTTACGTCGTGTCCCCCATGATTGTTCCACAAGTATGTTTGGAATAGGAAATGAGACGTCCGGGACCGATTCTCCCTTTTTTTATTGTCGAATTATTCCGCAAAACTTTTAAGCAAACACGAACCTTCCAAACCGACATTCGTTTATTATAATATAAAAATAAAAATTGTACCAAATTAGATCGCTGCAGTTTTTCAATATTCTCAATAATCGTAATTGAAGTTTAATTAACAAAATTAAGATAATTACTGAACATACGTCATACGTTTATTGCACCAAACAAAACAACGCAATTTTTCCCAAAACTTTCTTATAAAAAAAAATATATTGAGGTATGTATATTAAAAATATTTATATTAATCTAGTTTCAGTACATTACTATTATTTATATAATTCTACGTAAGGATCACAAACCGTTTTACATTATTTTAGATACATAAAAACTGAAATTCACTGAAACGTGATGGCGTTGTTTTATACTCAATGCTATACTGAAGAAAACAATATATGTTGGAAATAATGCACCAATGCAACTTTTTGATTAAATATTCAGTTTCTGGCGTTGTTGTTTTCCATCCATCAGTTATTATTATTTTTGATTCTCGGCAACTCTGTTGACGCAGAATTTTTAATCTGCATTTAATGAATGTAGGGAAAGAACGCTGGGGAATAAATTAAATTAACGGACGAAGCATAAATAGTAAAACGATTGCATAAGCTCGGTTTGCCCTGGGCTGCCGTCTGATTGTGGTAATACGATTTCGTAAATGCATTGAAATGATGAACTTAACTGGATTGTTTCCGAAAGTTGCAGATACGTTGTTCACCCTGACTTTAGTAATGAAACATTGTCATCTCCAACTCATTTTTATCGTTATTTGTTGCTTAATGTAACAAAATGTTATTTATTGTACGTACGTACGTATTGTACGTACATACACTAGAAATCACGTTGGTGAAGATAGTTGCATGTGACCGTAAATTACTACTTATTTATCTATAAACATCATTCTTCTCTTTCCGCACTCTTTCACCGTCGAGCATCGTAAAGAAAGTAAAACTTTTAAGGCCGGTTCGTCCTCTTTTTTACGATAAAATGAAATTCCGTCTTATTGCCTCATAAAATCGCCCTAATTCAGCGTTAAAGATCGACATATAAAATAAATACTTTGACCCTTTAATTACAACTTTCCTAATTTACCTTTACTTTGACGTTTATTTCTAATCGACGTGATACACTATTCTATAGCACTATATTATAATCATTGGATGAAGTATGCTGAATAGCTATATTTATAAGATTTGGGCGTAGAGCTTTGTTAAAATATTTTTTGGGGACGCAATTTTTTGTACATTTTTACTACGTAATATGATAGCAGTTGATATAGAATCCCTTTGGCATGATCTCATACTTTTTAAGAGCGTATTTTATAGAGAAGATAAGAAAAAGGAACATTACCATATTTTTAGGGCTGATTGATCACACGCCTTTGGACAATAGCCAAGAAATTGATTTTTCATAAAAACCCGACGTCTCGAGTACGTCTGAATCACGCCTATTGCAGACAAAACTGTTTTACATTTTAATACATGAATGTGTTCCACCGCCAACATCATTCTTCTCGTCGAAGTACATATTATTTGAATGACGCAAGAGCCTACAGTAATTTTATATTAAGGGCAATTAGGGAAAGAAATAGTGGCTTAAATTAAAAATTAATAATGTTGTCATAACGTAACTTTGTAAATATATATATAGAGTTCGTAGTCTCATATCTTTCTACAATTAATTAGTAAATCAAGTAAATGAATGATATTATAAATGTCAATTAATAGGAAAATCTACTTACTTAGAATTAAATATAAAATATTCTATCAAATTATATAAAAATAATCAGTATCAAGTGTTTTTACTATAAATAAGTTTATTTATATGAATAAATATAAAAAAATATATATTTACATGTTAATTATTTAAAATATTACTTTAAATAAATTATCGTTATAACTGTAAAGCACAATAACTGGATTCGCACGTTTGCTCTTCTCTTCGAAAATTTCTGGACAGATCTCATGTAAATACTTCTTGTGTCGCAGATGCCTGCAAATGTGAAAATAGCAATTACGAGCACATGATATAAAGTATTTCATTCAACTCACTTTTCCTTGACTTCCTCAACAGATTTGTTGAATACACTTTCCGATTCAAAATCCAAAAACGCTACCATAGTTTTAATTACGGCTATCTCTAGGTTAATTACTAAAACGCAAACAGATCCATTAAGTCGTTTGAACAATGAATCCATTTGCGATCGAATCTACAAGGAAAATCGTTACATCTGTGCATGCTTAAATTGACCATAACCATATAGCGCTACCTGATTTTCCAATCGCTTTCTGTTATTTGCCAGGAGCTTTTCGCTAGTGAGAAAATTTATGTTCACATTGATTTCTTGCTCGTTGTGATATACTCTCGAATCGGGGCAAGTGTCGTTTCCTATTTTTAAAATACGCTGCATATTCTCTACTAAATCGCCGATAGTTGCTTTCTTCTCGAAGAACCTGCAACCGGAAAGGTTTGTGCACTTTGTTTAGAAGCAGATATTTCTTACCGCTCCCTATCCCAACTCTTTATTTTAACCTCGCTATCTTTTAAAATAATCACATGAGGGACTTTTAGCTCGTTGCATTGCTCTTGGATTTCCTCTAGGGTGGAGGCATCTATTAACGTACAACGGATGCCAGCACACCACAAATCTTTCAAAACCTGCAAATAAATATACGTTGGACAGTGACATCAAAGAAAACCTAGTAATTGACCTTGGACTTTTCTTTTATAAAAGCATTGGTTCCCAATGAACAAACAGCAACATCCAAATAAGCGAAATTAGTCATGTCATCCTGATTCTTTTGCATTGCGCTTGTAAGTTTATCCAGGGATATGGAAACACCCACCGCCGATTGTTTAATATCCATACTTGACTCATTATCTTGCACCACGGTATTTCTGTATGTGCGTATCATATTGTCATATCTTCCACCCGCTGCTAGTACATCCATTGCGATCTTTTTCTTCTTCCGCACTTCACAAACCAACTGAAACATCATTCCTGAATACTGCTGAACGTTGTACACTAAACCCAAAGACACGATAATATTGAACTGAAACAATTATTTAAGTTCAGAAAATTGTATCAAATCAAAAATCAAAATTTACCGAAACCCCTAAAGCTTCTGCATTAGTTAGGATAATTTTCAGTTCATGTAGCGCTTGCTTTGCATATGTCGATGCATCGGTGTTCTTCTTTTTCGTGATGGTTTGTAATTGGCTGGTTATTTTGTTAATTGTCCCTTCGCTCTCCATCAAATTGAAAAGCGTACCTATAGAATTATTCGACAGCCCTTTGTTAATCAAATGAGTTCTAACTTCCAACTGGGTAATTTTTCCTTCCTGCAACAATACCAATTCATAATAATGTTAGTTCAATGGACATATATGAACAATTATGCCTACCTTAGCTTCCGATAAAACAGCATATAACTCTTTATGCATATTCTCTTTAATACCGCAATGCATAAATATTGCTTTGAGTAATAACGAATGATTCAGTCTAATCAAGAAGTTACGATTATTAAGCGCCGTAATTTCATTGATTATTTCATTTAAGATATATAACAGTTCTGCGTCAGCCATAAAATTCCCTAAATATAAAATTATTGTATATTCACATAATAATATTGTACTGTAATAATAGCGTACCTGGGCTTGGGCTTACTATGTCAAAAGCACATTCGTATAATTCTCTGGGTAAGAAACCAAATACTTTCTTTTCTCTGTACACCTTTTCAATAGAATAACGTCTGAGTGATGTAATTTCGTTCCACGCAACATATCTGGCAAATGGTACTCTGAAATGCGACAATTAATATGAGCATTCCATGAATGATAGAGAATAATACCGGAGGTCGTAGGGAACTGATACAACGTAACCTGAATGAGTCATCAGCTTCACACAAGTATCTATACTATCGTAATATTTGCTCTTGGGCATTAACAAAGGTGTTGATACGTATTGTCCTCCGTGTAATTTAAATACCTAAAAGCAGTACAAACTTTAAATCATGCAATAATATCAATACATAATAAAAGAGCATTTACCCTGATTATAATTTCCTTTACATAATTGTACAAGGGAATATTCTTCACGGTGTTTGCAAGCGAAACATCCCGATCATATGTAATGTCTTGTGCAGCAGTGAATTGCTGTTTGAAGCAAGACTCTACCAGATATTTATACGCTTTTAATTGAGGATTGCTTAATGTGTGTCTAACTAATTCGCGCAACTCTCTTTCCTCCAGCACAGGTGGAGGAATGTTTTCAGATTCCAATAATTCCTGCGACGTCGGCCGTTGAGATACATTATGATCCAACAACCAGCTAAAGAAAAATGCTGTACATTTCTGTATTATTTAGAATACAGGTCTTACTTTATAATATACTCCTGATTACCAAACACCTTATCAGAAAAGTCGGGTGGAAACGATATTTTCTCTGACCTTAATCCAGAAATAATATTAATTTTCTCCATTCCCGTTTTCAATGGGTTATAACACATTTCGAAGAATATAATCCCTAGGACAAACTGAATTGAACAACTACTTTAAACTTCAGTCACATCTTACCCAAGCTGTATATATCAACTTTTTGATTGTAGACTGCTTTCGCTGTAGACGTTATTTCTGGTGCAACATATAGAGCAGTTCCCACGTGACCAGTCATACTGGGATCAACGGTTTGTTCTTGTGAACTCTGATTATCTTGATAAGAAGGAATGAGAATTAGCAATTAAACAAATTAATTGAAACGTGAACATACCAAGATAACTTTTGTTTGTTGCAAATGTCTCATTGGTTCTAGTTAACAAACTTGTTGTGGCTAAACCAAAATCACCGATTTTCACGTGGTCGTTATAATCGATGAATATATTCATGGGCTTCAAGTCTCTATGAATCATGCCTTGTTGATGAATATGTGCTAAACCTGCAAAGATAATGATGCAGATGATATCGCTTTAGTTAGCTAAGTTATATACAAATACCTTCAACAATTTCTCGAAACAATCGCCATACCCTATTGGTATCTAAATATAGATTGTTATCAATTGCTGTTCTTAAAGTACTTTTATCGCAAAATTCCATTTGGATGTACATATATTGAATTTCCTTTATTCGCGTCTCTACTTTATTCACAACTCCATTATCAACAGATTTATTGCTTTTGGATAAAACGCATTCACTTTCATTTTGGAAAAGTATGCTATCGGAACTATTTTCACTCCTACAAACGGACATTTAATATAATATATTCATATTCATATAGGAAATATATACAAATGTAAACCCCAATTCTCGTTATCGTCATCTTCGTCACTTTCATTGTTTGAATCGTCAAAACATCCATCCTTTGGAATATCATTTCCATAACTAATTGACCAATCCATATCAATGTCAACTGGTGGAGCTAATTTTTCTATTGAGCTACTGTAATTTGCAGAATCCACCTATAACATGAAATTGCTCATTTCAGTTTTCTACTAAACCTTACCTTTTATATATATATATATACCTTTTTATTTAAAGATTCAATAGATAATGTTGTTTTAGATGTTGAATAAGATGTTGCGCTGTCTAGATTGTCAGATTTAAATACAGCAGTTTCTATCCAGGAATTGTAATAACGAACAACATTCTCGTGATTCAATCTCGATAACAGTTTAACCTCCCTTATTATCTTTTTGTTGAGCTGCCTGTTGCGTGGATTTAGCTTGATCCGTTTGAGTGCATAATATCTTTGATCCAAAATATTCCGTACTTTGTACACATCACCGTATGCACCCGAACCTAAATGATCCAACATTTCAAATTCTTTGTCAACTCTTGATTGACCATTGGACATATGATGAGCCAAGATTTGTATATCTGTTTGGACCTCAGGTGAACCTGCCCGTTCAGGAATCTTTTCGTTTCCATTTTTAAACGGTGTAAATCGGACTAAGGGTACTTTCAAAAATTTGTGGTTTAATAATTGAGCTGCCGTATATCTACTTTTATCTTCTAAACATAAACAACTGTAAATAATTGGGTTATTGTAAACTAGAATATTATTACAAATTAAAACTCACTTGGACAAAAAATCATACAATTCAGGAGATATGTTAATGGGAATTTCAAAATGTTCTTCATCAACATTTGCTCCCTTTACCAAACATAACACAAATAACCCAAATCTGTAAATATCCAACTTTTTGCTAAAATTCGATGACTGAGATTGAGACAACAGATCAGAAAGTCTTTTATCCAAACTGTAATTTGATAACTTTATTCTCCCTAAAATGAAGCACATTCGAAAAATTGTTACAAAAAAAAATAATTCTCAAACCTTTTCGGTCTATGTAGACACACGATGATGAAATATTCTTATGTACTACATTATTCCTATGCAGAAAATCTAACGCATTCAAAACACCCTCTGCAATGTGCCTTAGAATATTATTTTCAGCAGGAATGTTTTCCGAAATATAAAGTTGTGAACAATTTAAACCTGAAGTTTGAAGTCATGTACTAACATGAAATACATTCAATTAAAAAGTATTTACCAAAAACGAAGTCCTGCAAGATATGCAAAACCGATTTACTTTCCAAAGCATCTTTTTCGTGAAAACTATTCAAATACCGTGCCAAATTCGGATGCTTCAATTTCACCAAATAATTCAGTTCTTGTTCTATGCTGGAGATTTGCTTATCACAATTAGCAGGTAATTTCCATTCAGATAAAATATACAATTGACCTGTCTTGTTGTCCATACCACTGTATATTATGCACTTCCTATCAGAGTGATCTAAAAATACAATTTATAAATGATATCTTTGAACTTATTTACTGTACATACTAATGCATCTCCCCCGAATTATGCATATTTCTCCATTATTCACAAATAAAATTGATTTGGTGTTTAAATGTGCACACTGCAAAATTTCATCACTAGATTCATTGGAATCGCCGCTATTCCTGACACTAGTTCTTCGATGTAAGGAAACACCATTGTTAGATGTTTCAGAGATCATCTTGGATTCCTTAATTCGTTTATTTTCCATTTTTAATATCTCTTCTCTCTCGAGAATTTCTTCACGAACTTTTTTAGTCTTAAAAACATATATAATTAAAGCATATTGGTTGAAGTTATATGAATGAATTTAAGTACCTGCAAAGCCTCAATCAATTGTTGAGCCTCAATTTCTTTCATTTCCTGTTGATGCTTCCGCAGTACCATTTCTTCATAAAAACTTATTGGAGCTGGTTTGTTGTGCTCATAAAGAAACTCTTTTACCTCTTCACAAAGTTGAAAAATCATAACTTCTCCTAAGAGAATGTCAGCTTTCTTTTCCAATTTAATCTGAAGTTCTGTTAATGTCTCTTTTGACATGCCTGTGGTATTTTCTAAGATTATTTTTGGTGTTCTTAAAAATAACAGTTGTCATCAATGATGTGATTTAAAGATATGTAATTAAAAATGAGTCAATATATTCATAACTATATAAATTGACATGAAATGTATATAAATGATTACAAAAAAAGTTCCTAACGTAAAAATAATGTGATAATAAAACTAACTATTTAAAAAAAGTCCAAATAAAACTATTCTTACTTGTTTGGATAATTTACAGGACATATCAAATGCAGGTTTAATTTGGCATTTTCTTCTGTCAGGCCAGAACTGCCCCTCAAAGGAGTCAATTTGATTAATATATCTAGAGGACTCCATTTATTCCAGGCACTCTGTTTGCTTAAGTCTACCAAATCTTTGTCATATATAGCCTGAAAAAGTTTAAAGAAATGATAGAAACACCATGAAATTACAGCAGCAAAAGATATTACTTTCAACGCTTCCAATTCATTTCGCTGTTGGTCTTCCACACTATCTTGATTCGACATTTTACAAAAAAATAGCTAACATCACATATTTTAACAGTCAAACATCAAAACAATTTCAAATATGTAATGCAAAATATAACCTATATTTTTGACAGCCGATTCCTTGTAGAAAACCTTTGGGTTGTTCTGGGAATAATAGAGAATGGAAATCTATTGTCAGGGATTGGTCAGATACAAGCAGACAGCTGTTGCTCGACTCTATAGCCAACATGAAGATAATAAAAGATTTGTGAAATTTACATTCCATAAAATAATTTGCATAAATTCACATCAAATTATTATTAATATTGTGTATAACGAATATACTTAATAATAATTGCTTTTGTGTTCTTTTGTTGTTTATGATAAACTGTATCGTGTTTGGATTCTAAAGAAACATCTAGATTTACCAGATACGTCTATTTGGAGTTGCTTATAAATAATCTATTATATATGACAATTTTTAATTTTTAATCATATTTGTTATGAATGTTCCTAAAATTTGTAAAATATTTTAAGTGAAGTTGTGTAAAAGAGTAGATAATAAACAAGAGAGATCCGGCGGATTTTTTTTACCCACAGTTTGCAGGCTTGCATAGATTTAAATTAACGACAGAGGATTGCCTAGAAAATAGCGTCAGAGAAACGTGTTGAACGGTAATTTCATAGCCAGTTTTTCAATTAAAAGCATACGAAAATCGTCATTTTGTATTAATTTCAGCGATTTTGAGGAAGAAAGAAAGTGTCTATGTGGTGGGGGATGTTTGGTAGTTTAGTTGACGAAGTGCCCTGCCATTTTGTTTAGTTTGACAGTCTGTAAGTTCGAGTGAGGAGAGGAATAATAAGAAGAGAAAGTTAGCCATAGATTTTTGCGTTTTTTGTCATCATCTTGTTTCGTTTTCGTTGTGAGTCCAGGCGTATCCAAAAGCTGTTGTTGGTGCCTGCGTTCGTTCGAGCTAAGTTTGATGCGCGATTAAAAGACATCAGTGTTTGTGTGTATTTCATTTGAAGGCGACCCGTGTGAAAGGTACCGGCGTCATAATGTCGGAAGAAAGTTGCCCAAAGACACTGTACGTGGGTAATTTGGATCCGAGTGTGTCCGAGGATCTGCTGTGCACGCTCTTCGCTCAGATAGGACCAGTGAAAGGGTGCAAAATAATTAGAGAGCCTGGAAATGATCCATATGCATTTGTGGAATTCACAAATCACCAATCTGCATCCACTGCATTAGCAGCAATGAACAAGAGGCTGTTTCTGAACAAGGAAATGAAAGTTAATTGGGCCACAAGTCCAGGCAATCAGCCCAAAACTGATACTTCGAATCACCACCACATATTTGTTGGGGACTTATCCCCAGAAATTGAGACTGACACATTGAGAGAGGCCTTTGCTCCATTTGGAGAGATTTCTAACTGCAGGATAGTTAGAGACCCTCAGACGCTGAAGTCTAAGGGGTACGCATTTGTTTCCTTTGTGAAGAAAGCAGAAGCAGAGAATGCGATACAGGCAATGAATGGCCAGTGGCTTGGATCTCGTTCCATTCGTACTAACTGGTCAACTCGCAAACCACCTCCACCTCGTACAGATAAACCTGCTCAGAGAGCCAAACAACCCACATTTGAGGAAGTATACAATCAAACTTCACCTACAAACAGCACAGTCTATTGTGGTGGCTTCACAAATGGCATAAATGAGGAGCTGATGCAGAGCACGTTCTCTCAGTTTGGTGTCATTTTAGATATTAGGGTCTTCAAAGATAAAGGTTATGCTTTTATAAGGTTTGCCACAAAGGAGTCTGCCACACATGCAATTGAGAACATCCACAACACAGAGATCAATGGTCAGGTGGTGAAATGCTTCTGGGGCAAAGAAAATGGTGGTCCGGGAGGAGAAGCTGCTGCAACACCAGCTGTGAACAATGCCCAGGGCCAATCTTATTCGTATGGCTATGGACAATACTGGTATCCACAGGGGTACACTACACAGGGTGGTTACATGCAAGGTTACTACCAATATCCATACACAGCAGCACCAGGACAGCAGTACTGTGTAATGCCACAACAAGGCCAGTGGTCTGGACAAGGTGCACAACCTCCAAGCACACAAGTGATGTACACACCTATGCAAAAATATCCAACACAGTGAATTAATTATTGTAAAATATAATATTAATAAAAACACACTTGCTGCAAACTATGATTTTACAAGATATTTTACTTTTTTTTTTATAAATATTTCTAAATATATATAAAAGAGAATAAGTTTATACAGTGTAGTCAAGTGTGATTTTATTACATATATATATACTTATAAATATATATATATATATATCAGGACATTTATGGTGGGCTTAAAAATTACATGTAAATAGTTTTGCAAAATGTGTCTTGAGTTTCAAACTATTATTAATCCTTATTTTTGTTTGATGTTCAAGACCAACGAAATGATGATCGAATGATCAAAAACACTGAATTCTTTTGTTTTAAATAGCATGACACTTTTCCAATTTGTATGATACATGTAATTTAAAATCCAACCAAATTTACTATTAAGTATAGTTTGTTCTTTATGATGGTTATTTTTAAAAAAAGGAATGTGGTGGGAAAAAAACACATTTTTATTTATTAGAGATGTAATTAAATTGAATGGGAATTTAATAAAATATATTATATATGTAAATGATTTTCCTTGATATTAATGTTTGAAGAAAACAATTGTTTATGGACAAACCGTGACATTTTTGTTGAGGCAATTGAAATTTTGATATGTGGCCGAAAATATCAAGTAATTTTACTTATTTATATAGGATCTATTTATTAAATTTATAATTTAATTTGTAAAAAACAACAAACGTTTATACACACTCACACAAACAAACACAATTTACTAAAAATTCAGCGCATATTGTATATTTTTATATATATTTTCATAAAATTTATTTGAATATTCCAAATTTGCAATACTATAACCTGTGTATATATATATTACTATTTTAAATAAATAAAAGTCTCTAATAACTTTATAATCTGTTCTTTCAAATCTTCTGTTATTTTGTTAAATATTCATTGAACAAATTTAAATTTGTAAATATTGAATTTCAGCAAGTATATACATATAGATGATACATTTGTCTATGGATATGTATATTTTTTTGAACAAACTATACATTGTGATAAAACCAGTAACATTTAAGTTTTGTTTTTGATCTTTATTGGTTTGTATCACCAGTCAACGAATGATTGTATGTATGAGTGTGATTGCATTTCGTTCAAATTCCTTTGCATAAAGACGAAAATTCTTCTGTACTCTTTTTGTAAAGATTTGTTTCTGTTGAATCAAGTTATTGTAGTTGCGATGTAATTAGTAAGTAGGATAGGTTATATTGAAATACATAAATAATGAAATTAATCCAAACTATAATAATAACAATAAAAAAACAAACAAATTATGAAACTGATGGAAAGTGAATATACAATAATTTAAATTTAATTCCTATCATTTATGTTCCATGAATTCACCGAGCGGCCGGCCCCAAATATTGAGTTTGTGTTACAGAGTTCTACGGCCTGATCATTTTTTGGCTCCTGCCGTTCGGCGTACCCGAGAAAATGTATATTATAAACTGCTATTATATATATATATATAATTAAAAACTGTGTAAACTACCTGCTCTTAAGATTCAGTTTTATTTTAAAGACAAATTAATAACTGACGACAGGCAGTTTGCAATGTTTATTATTATTATTATATTTTTTTTGTAATAAAATCAAATTGTATATGCTAGTTGTTAATAAAATTCAGGTCTGGGACATTCTTTTCTTTATGCATTATGCTATTCCTTTTATTTTGAAAGTTAAGAAAAACTTTGAAAAAACGTATCTTGATCAAATGACATAATGTAGGACTTATCCATGTATCATGGATTATCTATTGAACTAAGCACTTATAGTCTTAGCATGTATACATAAGAATGTTCGCTAACTTATGTAAATGATGTTTTAGAACTCGTTGCTTAAAAAGATATTTATATTTTGTTTTTTACACAAACATTTAATTTGCGTTATATCCAACTAATTATATTCCAAGATTAGCCAAATCTTCATAAAAAAAAGCCTGGCAATTAATAAATTACAAAAACACAGTGGCCATAAGTCAAAAGCGCAGCCAATAAATTTCAAAAAAGCAATTCTAAAAATAATCGCCCAAAGTAACTATATTTAGTGGAACCTTGTGTTGTGTCCGTTATAAGCTTATTGCATTACATATCGAGTACTAAAATGCAGTGCGTTAATCTTAGTGGAAGCAACGAACAAATGCCCATCGTGGGTTTAGGTACTTGGCAAGCTACTCCTGAAGAAATCGAAAATATTATTGATATTGCATTGGAAAGTGGTTACAGGCATATAGGTAAAATTTGTTCTTAGTATATATGTTTGTTATAATAATTTTATAGACACCGCTTTCGTATATAATAACGAGGAAGCTATTGGAAATGCATTGAAGAGATGGATCGAGGGAGGGAAAATTAAACGCGAAGAACTTTTTGTAACGACCAAGGTATTGTAATATATATATATATATGTATGTTATATAATAATTTTTTATCATAAACAATTCATTTCGAAGCTTCCAGTTTTTGGAAATCGAGCCGCAGATGTAGAAAATTTTTTAAGAATATCTTTGAACCGTTTGAAACTCACGTACGTTGATTTATACCTAATCCATTTACCATTTGCACTTTTCTGTGACAAAGAAATATTACAACCAGCAAAAAATGAAGACGGATCCGTTATAATCGATTTTGAAAATGATAATCTTGCTACTTGGAAGGTTAGCATTCAATACAGTTTGAAGTTGCTTTATAGTTTAACCATCTATCACAATAGGTGATGGAAGAGCAAGTCAGAAAAGGATTGGTTAAAGCAATTGGTTTGTCGAACTTTAACGAGAATCAAGTCAAAGAAATATACGACCTGGCTGCTATTAAACCAGCGGTCTTGCAAATAGAAATGCATGCATATTTGCAACAGCCAAATATCGTAGAAGTCTGTAATAAATTAAATATTGCTATTACAGCATATTCCCCACTTGGTAGTCCTGGGGCTCAACGACATTTCTTAACAAAATACGACTATAAGTAAATTGAAAATAATTGAATTTTCATTTAAAATAATATATTTTATTTTATAGAATTGAAGATTTTCCGGATTTATTGCACGATCCTTTAATCTTGACATTATCAGATAAATACAAGAAGAGCGTAGGCCAGATTCTATTAAAACATTTAGCACAGAAAGGCATCATTGTTATTCCAAAGAGCAGCAATCCTCAGAGAATCAAAGACAATATCGATGTATTTGGTTTTATGCTGGAAGACGAGGACATTGCGAAGATAGACAAATTAGATAAAGGAGAAAAGGGGAGGATTTTCAATTTCTTGTTCTTCAAGGATGTTGATAAACATCCACAATATCCATTCAAATATTAAGCAAACGATGTATTTAAAAAAGATACAAAAAATAAAGTTACAGTTATTATAATCGAATTAACTCAATCGATACAGCATCCTTCTCTGCATTCTATGTTGCAATTGTCCTCTTCTGATCATAGTATGGATAACTTTCTGGACTGCACGTTCCGGGTACTGCTGTTGCGTGAAGTCTTGGATTATATTCATCTGCGATACTTGGGTACCTATGGCGAATCTTCTCTTCAACTGCTTCTCGATCCTAGACAACATGTCGTGTTCTTCGTCGGTGGTAAAACCCTCGGCTCCTATTTAAAATTATTTATAGAATATTAGTTTTTAATAAAAATCATTTCAATTACCAGACAACGTTCCACTCATGGCTGCATCAAGAGTAGACACTTGGAAAAGACGCAGGGCTTCATTGATATGAACCTCCGTTGCAAATGGGAGTAACTGCATTTTAGCTAAGCTCTCGGACATACGAATTATCGCTTCCAATTGACGAACTGTGATGGGAATGGCACTCTTTTTATCCACCGACTTTTCGTGTTGTAATGTACCTGACCGCATTAAAACATATCGTCTTTTCAATTTGTCACCAGCTTCATTATTTAAGCGAGGTCCACATCTCCTAAGAACAATAATCATTTTATTTTTCGTATTTCTTTTTAATTCATATACGTACGTGCGGCAATAATTTATATACTTCTTAATTAATTCCAAAGACAGCTCTCCTTCCTTAGGTTCACTATTGGTTTGACCAGCGTTCATATGTACGCTCATAATATGCCTCGCTAAAGTCTAAATCACGACCACTTCCAATTAGTATATGCAATATTATGTATGCAAAATAGTTTACCTTATCTCGATTTTGGTCGTGTTCGTCTTTAACAATGAAGATCATATCAAAACGGGATAAAATCGTCGGTAGAAAGTCGATATTCTCCTCACCCTTAAAATGAAAATGTATGTAACTTTAAATACATTATACCATAAATATACTCACTTTCGTTTCATCCCATCTACCAAAGATACTATTTGCAGCAGCTAACACTGAACAACGAGAATTCAAAGTGGTAGTGATCCCAGCTTTCGCTATGGAAATTGTTTGTTGTTCCATGGCTTCGTGAATAGCTACTCGATCGTCCTCTCGCATTTTATCGAACTCGTCTATGCAAACGACACCACCATCTGCAAGTACCATAGCTCCGCCTTCCATTACAAAGTTCCTCTAAAAGTTGGTGATAAGTAGTTGTATATTTAAATAAATACAAATAAAGTCTTACGGAAGAAGGATCTCTCATTACAGAGGCAGTTAAACCTGCTGCGGAACTTCCTTTTCCCGAGGTATAAACAGCTATAGGGGCCACACGTTCGACAAATTTCAAAAGCTGAGACTTGGCTGTACCAGGATCGCCAAGAAGTAATATGTTAATGTCTCCTCTCCTCGTCAAACCGTCTGGTAACTTCTTGCGAGATCCTCCCATTAACAAACAAGCAATTGCTTTCTTAATATCAACTGCTCCGAAAATGGAAGGAGCAATGCTCATCGCCAGCCTCTCGTATATATTCGACGAAGCAGCCATCCTCCTAAAAAGATCTTCTTCTTCTGCAGATACCACTGAGGTCCCCTTGCCGCCTACGCCCTCAGTGTCAATTTGTATTCCGACAACTCTCATGTAAGGAGCTCGTACGCCGGTAATTGCTTTTTCTCGATGATCTCTCTAATAACATTATTATTATTATTTGTGAATGAGATAAACAATATTTATCAGTTTCATATTTACTCTTGAAGGCCGTCCCACTTTCTTGATTGAATAAATACCAAGGATGAATACTCTATTCCCTGGTACCACTCTTTCACATAGATATCTGTCACAGTAAAGTGTAAGATGTCTTGGCATCTCACCTTGAGGAATTCCATCTGGAAGTTCTTGTAATTTCAGAACTTGGAAATCAACACAATTGCATTTATCTGGTATAATAAAGTATGGATCCAATGGGCATTTTGGTCTACCAGCTTGCTCTCTAAAATGATTTTTTTTATAACATTAAATAAGAATAGTTCAAATATCATACGTATTGCATTTCCTGGGCATAACATATCCTTCTAAGCCAGGTTTCACAGCTAAATTGGAAATTACATTACTACAGGATCTGCATTGAATTGCAATTTTTGTAGCTTTAGCTTTAATGCCAGATGCACTAACTATGATCCCTGGTATTTTAACCAACTTGGATACTACATCTGACTGCAACAACAGAAATTACTAAGGAACTAAATAAAGGATTTACAATTATACATTCATAGCTCTCAAATTTGCTGGGTTTCCATCAGAAGTAAGCATGATTTGAACATCTTGAATCTCCTCATCTCCTTCTGGTCTTGGTGCAGTGAGCTCATCAGCCACCTCCTTGGTGGCCTCTTCAAAAATTGGCAAATGTTCAGAAGGCAGTTTGTTGATTTTTTCTGCCAACGCTTCATCAAAACTAGCAACATCTTCTATATTTACCTCTAAGTAATAGTTTCCTAATGTGTAATTTCGTTTCAATGTATCTCTGTAAAAATCTACCATTAATTCTATATATTAGTTAATTAAGACTATCCTTGCCTGTATTTGTAATTAAAGTTATCCACATGAAACTGCCTAAGAAATTCCTTAAATTTTTTCTTAACGCCTTGAAGATTAACTTGATTATCATTCTGATTGTCCTCTCCGCCAAAATTATCACTAAAGAAAACACCGGCATCATCAAAGCCTTCCATCCTGTTCTATTGGAATTTAAAACTGATTTAAACCACAACAACAAAAGACAGATTTATAACCACTTTCTTTGAATAATACCAGTAGGAATTTTAACAATTTGGCGCCAAATTTACCAATGGCAGGAGTACCAATATAAATTTTATATACGTGGGAACCTAAACTAGAGGGGTCGACCCAAACTTTTTCGGTTTATAGCGCTTTTAATATATCAGAATTTTTCCGGGGCGCCCCAAGTCGAAACGTTGGTCTATCCAAGGGCGAACTTTTGTATCGGTATTTTGTGATACATGCAACTAGTAATACTATATTATAATCTAATTAATATACATATGATTCATAAATTTAATTTGTTATCTAATAGTTGGTTGGTATCATTTGGTTATCACTAATATTTATTTTAATGTTGGTATACCTACGAATAGTATTGGAAGGAAAACTGAGGAAAACAAATATGGCCGTGGTATAACCGTGTGTAATTGATTGTAATAAACGTAATTCTTTATAAATATTGATTAATATTTATTTGTTATAACGCTAATGGACACCATGGATGAAATTGATGATAGAGGTAATTAGTACAAACAAGTCTGCTGATCATTTCGTGTTTATTTTGTAGATTACAATAGAACATGTTTTTTTATCCTTATTAAATAGATTATGTGCTGTGCACAAGTAATGATTAATATTTAAACATTCAAAGCTGTTCATAATATATCTTCAAATTTAGGTAGTTAAATTGTGTTAATATATTATTTTGAAAAAAGGATGTTTGTTATATAATTTGTTTATTTATCAATGTGATCAAGAATCATGGCTGCTTATTTAATATAATGAATATATTTTTTATTTTTTTAGTTGAAATGGAACCAAGAAAGACAAGATCAGGCAGAAAAACCCCTGCTGTTGAAACAAAGAAGACACCAAGAAAATCTAGGAAAAAAGTCGAACTTGAATTGTCAGATGATGATAGTAAAATGATGACTATTTCACCAAAGCCTATTGCAGATTCATCTGATAATGCAGTTGAGGCAGAAGACATTCAAGATAATGTTAATCAAACATTTGAAGATTCAAATAGTGCCACAAATGATTTCAATTCATTCCAGGCAACTGAGAGTTATCTGAATTCTGAAAATGACTCAAATAGTGGATTAAACATTGTACAGGTATATTTACTTGACACATAAATTACATTATTGTTACATATTAATGTATAACTTATTCAATTATTCTAGAATGAAAATGGGCAAGAAGAAATAGAAGATCTTATGGCTTCAGACACAAATGACAGTGAAAAAATGCAAAGTATAGAGAAAATGGACACTGATTCAGAAGAATCAAATATGGTTAATATGTTGGAGGCAGACATGCAAGAATCAACAATGACAGATGTAAATGATCAAAGTTTAGAAAAAAGGGAAGACATAAAGCAAATTGTAGTTGACCCAGATGCAGAAAATATTTCTGAAGATGAACTACCTACTGTACAAGCTGTGAAAGTTCCAGAAACAGAGGAAGTTTCTGATGAAGAGTTGCCTGGTCCAAAAAGAGCTGAACTTCCAGCAGATACTGAAGTGAGTACAATTATGTTAACCAAACTATATAATCTAAATTGTTTTATTTATTACCTTTAGGTTGTTTCTGAAGAAGAATTGGAGTCTGTGAAGAAAGAGAACAATAAAAGAAAAATACAAGAGGACAATTATGATCCGGGTTCTCCAACTTCTGAGTGCGAGTCTGCGCCCAAAAAGCCAGCACTTGAAAGTTCGGAAGAGACAGATGACAAAGATAAAGCTAAAAAATTACCTGAGCTGGATAAGTATTGGAAGGCTGTTAATGACGATCCTGCTGACTTCACTGGCTGGACATACTTACTTCAATATGTTGACCAAGAGGTATTTTACAATGGAATATTTAAAGATAAGTTTTTAATCACTGTCTGTTCACATTTGTTTAGAATGATATGGAAGCAGCGAGAGAAGCTTATGATGCGTTCCTTTCACATTACCCATACTGTTATGGATATTGGAGGAAGTACGCGGATTATGAAAAGCGCAAAGGCAACAAGAAAAAATGCGAGGAGGTATGTACAGTGATTTATTTGAGTTAGGGAATCGTGTATGTACGATACATATAAATAAAATATTTAGTAATTATTTTGCAATCCCCACAGCTCTACGGCGACTGCACTACTAACTACTATTATACAATAATAATAAGAAACATAAATATATTAAATTACTATATTGTTAATATTACTTAAGACTGTACTATGTTAGGATGTTTTATACTTAAATCATATATATTTATTTTATCACTGTGATGTGTATTTATAACTCTTCTTGTACATATATATACGTATTTTGAGAATATATAGCCAGATGTCAATATAAGGCAAGGGCTCTTTGGTATTGGAGATTTTGGCGCCAACGATGGAAACCTCCAGTTTACTAGAGCAATGTAAGGAACATTCTATAATGTTGTACGAATACATATATATACATAATATATAATCGGTTTAATAATAGGCGATTTACTTAATCAGACTTTCCTTCCAGATTAAAACATTGATGCGCTCTTCTGGTGGACAAAACAACCACCCGAAGCGCGCATCAATTATAATTGTTGATCTCTTTATTCAAACATGCATTTAATTTTTTGCCAAGGTATTTGAGCGGGGCCTGAAAGCCATCCCTTTGTCAGTGGATCTTTGGATTCATTATTTAACATATGTGCGAACTGCTAAAATTGACGACGAAGACTTCGTCAGGGCACAGTTTGAGAGGTCTTTGAAGGCATGCGGTTTAGAATTTCGTTCCGATCGTCTTTGGGAAAACTATATCAAGTGGGAAATTGAAGGGAAACGTTTACAGTTCGCAACACTCGTTTATGAAAGGCTTCTGGCGACACCAACGCAAGGTTATCTACAGCATTTCGACAAGTACAGTAGAATTTTTTTTAAATTTTTAATAGCAATTGCAAAATTTTCAATTTTTTTTTTGCACTAGCTTTCAAGAACACGTTGCATCGAATCCAGCCAATAAGATTTTAGAGGTGGATGAGTTTCTTGCACTACGGAAGGAAGTTAAGAATTTATTAAAACAAGATGCCGCCGACATTGCTGATAATCCTGATATTCCTCCTGGCGAAGATACCGAGGAGGTAAATATATATTTATTCTAATTATTAACAAAAAAAATATATGCTTATATTTTAGAATACGGATGAAGAAACAAAAGCAATAAGGGAGAGAATAGTTTCAATCAGGAGAAAAATCCACAAAAACACATCAACTGCCGTTACTAACAGATGGAACTTTGAAGAAGGAGTAAGGAAAAGCTTAATATACATTTTTTCTAATAACTAATTATTTGTAATGATGATTCTGTTGATGATCAAGACAAGGCGTCGACCTGTATTGATCCTTGAAGCAATTTTATTGTTCCTGAAGAAATTGCAGAGGCCATCTGAACTTAAGCCTAATTGACATTTAAATGTTTACATTGTTCACGATCTAGATAATCTTATACTGAATGTTTATTGCAGATAAAAAGGCCCTATTTCCATGTAAAACCTTTGGAGAGGTGCCAATTGAAAAATTGGCAAGAGTATTTGGATTATGAAATAGCACAAGGGGATGAAGCTCGGATCATAGTACTTTTCGAGAGGTGCCTTATTGCTTGTGCGTTATACGAGGAATTTTGGTTGAGGGTACGTAAATTAAATAGAATTAAAAAATAATATAAAACTTTTTAAAATTTTTAGTTTGTGCACTATTTGCAAAGCCTAAAAAAAGATGAGTTTCTTGGCAAAATTAAAGATATTTTTGAAAGAGCTTGCACGATTCATCATTTAAAGAAACCTAACATTCATATGCAGTGGGCCATGTTTGAAGAGTCAATTAAAAATTTCAACAAGGCTGCGGAAATCCTACAGAACTTGGATAAAACAGTGCCGAATTTATTGCAAGTAAGTAATTCATTATTAAATCACATTTTATTTATCAATTCCTATTTTATGATGATTTTGCTATTCGACCAAAACTTGCGTTGTCTTGCTTTGGTTCTCTAAGTTTTTGCTAATGTAGACGATTCGCAAGGGCCAACTGATTATGTTAAGGAAATTGATTTAATAATACTAAGGTTCAATATTATTACTATATTTTATGTTTTTGTTACAGGTTGCTTACCGTCGTATCAATTTGGAGAGAAGAAGGGGTGATAATGATAAATGTTGTCAATTGTATGAGCATTACATAAATAATTCTAAAAACAAAGTGATTTCGACAAACCTAGCAATCAAATATTCTAGATTTATACTGAAGATTTTATGTGACATAGAAAAATCCATTGAGGTGATTAAGAATGCTATCACTAAAGACGCCAACAATCCTCGTCTGTATTTGCAATTAATTGATGTAACTATACATAAGGAAGGACTATGCGAGGAAGAAATTCTAAAAATAATCGATTCCTTCCTGACAAAGGACTCGACGGACGTTGATCAAAAAGTAATGTTTGCTCAAAGGAAGTTTGAATTTTTGGAAGATTTCGGGTCGAATATAGAGTGTGTGCAGAAGGCTTACGAAGAGTATCAGAAGCTGGCCACTAGAAGTAAAGAAAATAAGAAGAAAGGAGAAAACAAGTATGTTGATATATCGATAAGTTATGTTAGTGGTGGTAATATTATCTTTATTTTTTTTTTCAGGGATGTTTCGAAGAAAGACAAGAATGCAGCATCTACAACATCTTCAGCGTCATACAACAACTACGGAAATTATTCGAATTCAACCAACTCATATCAGTATGGCAATTCGCAGCAAGGAACATATGGACAATATCCTCAGTACAATCAGGGCGATCAATATCAGTACGGCAATTGGCAATATCAAGGCAATTACAGTGGTTACAGCCAGTGGGGAGGTTATGGTAGCGGTTATAGTTATTAAAGTTAACTATGTTTTATTATATTACATACAATTTCTTTATTTTGTAAAAAAAGAAACGCCGTATTATGTTGATTAATCCTTTCGTACAAATTGTATATTGAATTGGATAAACAATTTTTTCATCTTTACGTTCGACAGAATTTCTAAGAAACGAAATTCTAATTCTGTTATATATATAATTCAATATCCTTCGATAATTCATAATAAATAATTTTATAAATATTCTAAATTTGCTACTACCATTTTACCAGAAGTATATCGACATGCGAAAAAGCACTTAGAAATGCAATATTTGACTTTCATGAACTTCTTGTGTATTCGGTAATGAGTTTGCGATTTTAAATTTGATTTCTACATTTACTATCATTTAAAATTATAATATATATAATATTACTACTCTAGTTTTTTTTTGTTCAGTTTTAAATTGTCATCATTGTTTTCTCCAAGAATTCTCATATTTACAGACTTTCAATATTGTTATGTAAATATTTCAAGTACAATACAATAAAATTTAATGTTGTATTTTTTTTTATAAATACCTTTAATAACTTTAAGCATCTTGAGCAGGACATTGGTATTTGATTTGTATTTTGCAAACAAGTATTCGTGTTTCATCGAAATATGCTTTCTCTAATAAATTAATATGTAAGTTAATGTTAATTATATTTTGGATATATTAAAATTGTCTTTGAAACCTGGTTTGTTCCATTCAACTCTTCCCTAATTATTTCTTAAATATTGAAACTATTTAATATTTAAAAAATTTATAATATATTTTTTTTATATCGTTTCCTAAGTAACAAGTAAATTGGCAATGATTATTATAGGCGCGTTATAATTTGAAAGAAATCAACAGATAGAAAATGGAAGGTTCGATTAACCTCAAAATTGAAATTTCGAAGAACTCGACGGTATTTCGAGATTTTAATGAAGAAATATCTTTTCAAAATGGTTTAGTTGGATACAGGGATATCTTAAAGAAAATACAAACGGAGACCAACAGCGCATTAACGGAGTTGGTGAACCAAGAACATTCTGCGGATGTATCGGTATCAGGTGAGCTGCCATCGAATAATTTATTATTTGTTTTGTTTCATATAAATTCATAATGTATTACGTTTAGATAACGATGACGAGGAGGAAGACCAAGATGAACCACCTTTAACGCCAAAAAGGAAAAGCAGCTATGACACTAGGAACAATGTAAAAATATCCAAGTGTTAATATCTTCATTTATATTATTATAGTGACCAAATATATCTATTAAAAATAAAATAATTGTCAGATAAAAACCATAGACTAAGTATCTATGAACCAGTTTAAAACCGGCAAATGTAGTTAGTTTATATAATAGCAATACATACAGTGGCGTACCCATGGTGTATTAGTTAAGTTAGTTATATATATTTTTTTAGGTAAAAACATGTTAAACCATGATACAAATATATGTATATTTAAATCATATTACTACACATTATATGATTTACTAAAAGGTACAAATTGCATCAAGTAATGTACATGACAAGATCCACGTCTAAAGACTTTTTTCGACAATAAGCAAAACTTTTCTACAAATATAGTTGTGATAAGAATTAATATTACCAAAATTTTAACTTATTTTGCAAACAACTAAATATATATTGTTTGAATTTTAATAGTTAAATATTTTGAAATATTTCAAGATATTAAAGATATAACTAAATAGCTGTAACTCATAATAAAATTATACAAAAGCCGTTCAATTTTCGTCATCTTTCGTACATACTAGTGTCAGATTGACAAAGATAAAGAGTATGTATTTCAATATTATATTTTCTTAGTCTTAAGATTTGCTTACTTATTACTTCTCTCATTTACGGCCTTGGTGATAGTTAATATGCTCTCTGTTGTACCTTGTATAATGGGTGATATATTTCAAGATATTTCAAAATTCTAACAACAGTGAATTTAATCAAGGATTATATTAAGTTTATTAATACAGTCGAACCTCGCTTAATGAGTTTAATTTCCGGATTTTTACTCAAATAGTGAACACACGTTTTAAAAATGATGTAGAAGGCGCGTAATCCGGTACTTCATTTTTCTTACAATTCATTTTGCTCGTTAAGAGAAATGCTCGTTATGCGAGGTTCCACTTTATTTTACTTTATTAGCATATTTTTCAAAAAAATAAGCCTTTGAAAATATTTTATACTACGCCCATGGTAGACAATTTCATTTCCTCTTTAAGATGCCTAGAAGTTTTTATCTTGATTCTATTAATCAATTGATTTGAATTCCAACTTCAATTAGAAAAATGAAATTTGTGTAGGTGGTTAAAATTCAAATTGTATTTTATAGAGTAAAATTTTGACCATTTGATCGCAGCTTTTGTGTAGTGAACGGTTAAAAACCCCACTCATGCGCTTGGTGTGTATGGTTAGATAGACGATGGTAGGCGCCATTGTTATTCAGCTCTCCTTGCTGCTCCTTGCTCCCAGTTTAGTGGAGGTATCAAGATTTGCCTGGAACTGAACGTGCTTGTTTACTGCTGTTCGTGCACGTTTTGGGCCAATCTTTGAAAAAGCTATATTTTTAGTAATCACATGCCAAGCCCCTCAACAGTGCTCCGATAGCACCGAAAGTGTTCTCTGCAGTGTATGTGATAAATAACATGAAGCTATCTTGTAAACAAGCCTGTGTAGAAACCAAATTTATAAAGTGATTGTGTGCAAACTCCATTTAGCAAGGAGAAATAAGGAAGAAGGAAAACGTGTGCTTCAAATTTTTCCTCGCCAGCATTTTCCGAAAATCTGTTAAAAACGGCTTCAGAAATGGTAAAAAGGTAAGACACATCTCCATCAATAACTGGAGACAACACATCCATCGACAAATCACATAACTAAATGACAATAATCATGGTTTTACCATCGATTATTGTTGAAATGCGTTCTAATAATTAATAAAAGACAATTCATTACAGTCGATTTCATAGCATAAACACACGCTGATTCCCATTTGCTGTGAAGTCAACATGTATTTCGACCCCTATGATATAAATTAATCCAGGGGCGAATGGCTATTATTTTAATAGCTTCAGTGACTCAGCATTCCAAATACAGTCATTGTTTATGTTTTATAGTTTTATAAATCCAAAATTTTCTATATTTTTTTTTCTGACAGCATTACAGATTTTTTCATATTATAATAACAGATAAAGAGCTTGTGCTCAATTTTGATAGAATTATTATAACAGAGAATTCTCTAAATTCAGCTATTTGTATTTGTTAGAAGGTTTCACTCTTATTTGGCGATTGATGAATGATTGAATTTAATTCACTTGATAATAAAATCTGTTAATATTGTTAAATTACTTCTGTACAGAGATTTGTTTTCTATTTGTAAAGGAAACAAATATATTGTTTATATAGTAAATATTATTTCTATTTGTTTATTAACTATTGTCCTGTGTTTTGAACAAAGCGAACCATCTGATTTATTGATCTGTCTGTGCCATTCAGTCAGTCATAAGCAGAATCAGAATACATCGCGTGTATACATCGCAGGATTAAACAGAAATCAGCTCTCTTGATATTTACAATTATTTTTAATTATTATAGAAATTGAGCGATAATAAGATTTAAACATTTATAGCAGTAGGACATATAAAATTGTAATTGGTATTTTTATAAAATACTCGAAATTTATGTTGATTATGCGGTTTTGGAAAATTATAAATTTCTGCTACTTTGTTTAGTCTATTTAACAATCAGCTATAGACATCGTTACGGGAAAGAAGTTATAAAAACTATTTTAATTCGTAGCTAAGACGTTGTTTTGTTGAAAAGTAGGTTTTTCAGTTTACATGAATTTAGGCAGTAACTATGGTTGGCGTTCAATGTTAAAATTCTTAGAAAGGTTACCGTTTTAGTCACCGAAAGAGGACATTCTTCTTTTCTTATTCTAAAAAGAGACCAATTTGAAAAAGTATGTTTGTTTGTATGATTTATAATAAAATGTCATTTAACTAAGTTTGCGTTTATAAATGTTAAATTTTCAATGACAGTAAGATGATGTTATCTTACTCTGATACGTATTTTAATCATTATTGAGTAAATATTTTGGTCGTAGAAATAGCAAGGTGAGATATACGAAAATATACTTCCTACATTTGTGTTTTTACAAACAGTATAAAAATTGTGTCGCATTCTCCATAACTTTGAGCACCTCTAATTTGCATGATATGCGATGTTTGAAAAGTTAGCGCGTATTGTTTACAGCCATCAACAAAGATGACTGTCTGGTCATCAATTGCTTGGTGAACTTGAACTTTGAGTATTTATAGTTGCTCGAACAATTTATTGATGTATCAAACAACTAATATGCATATTTTTTCTTGTAAACTATAATAAAATAGTTTAATACATAAAGATTTGTCATTAATGGGTAGAGCAGTGTCTGGGCTTTGAGGCCTAAATATTATTAAATTACAAGAGAGGAACTGAAATTTAAAAATGTAATATTACTAGTAAGTTGGTAAATATAGTTAATCGTATGTATTTATTAAATAATAATAAAAAAAAGTCATAATCAATGAGCTGGTTTAATGAACTTACAACCTTCGTTTCAGTTAACATATTTTGATGCACATTCTCAACTTGTGATGAGTATAAACGCAGGACAATAAGTGGAATGCGTTTATTATTTATAGATTTTTATTTACAAATTGAATCACGTATAGCCACATAACCTTCGTTAATCCTCGTCTGAAAGTGTTTACTTTGTTTTATTTACATTTTTAATATCCTATATTTCTTTTGTTGGACGTAATTCATAATTTGATGACGAAAATAATGCATTGTGTAGTTGTACTTTTTGAGTATGCAACACAAGTGCAAGGGATTCGTCCGCATTATAAGATTCCTAGAAGATGTTCGCATATTTTGATTTAAAGAGTTTTAGATATAAAAAACAATATACGTTGCGCATGGATGGTAAATAATGCGATTCCATTGTGCACGATTTCTTAAGTAAATTATTTATAATAAGTCGGTCGTGTCAGATGAAGATACTAGGTTATCGACCCACCATATTTTAATAGACTGCAAATGGGCCAAACATAGTTATAAATGAGTGACTTGTGCACACACTTCTCTTGCTTAATCGATCGAATTTCCTACGCACCACATTTCCCTTATTCCAAGTATATATCACATGTGTTTTATCAAAGAAACTTTAAACATTCTTAAGTTCGATATAGTCGTACTTCAACATAAACGCATTTTTGGATTTCGCCACCGTTTGCGGTGGCTTTGTTGGAAAGCAAAAATTGTCTAGTAACATTTTTAACAGCCGACACCATCGGTTAACATGTACTGTTTCATGTTGTGATGTGTGCAATGGCTGTATATAGAAGCCCTTTTCACCATCCAACAATGAATACACAGGGAGAAGACATACATTAACACGATCTCCTTTACGTTGAAAACTCACATTACCAGTTACTAAGTGAAAGCAATCTTTCAATTCAAGATCATTAACAAGGACTTCTTTTTACAGATTGAGCGGTTTGCACAAAACAACTTCTTCTTTTTCTCCTTTTTGACTTCAACCTAGATTTTGCAGATATTTCTTGACGAGGAAGAAGTATTTTCTAATGTTTTACTTTTAATTATTTCGAGCTTACATTCGAAACTCTTTGTTTTTCATCTCATCTAGATGAGATAAAATTATGCTAAATATTTATATATATATTTATATTTAATTTAGAAAATACCGTCAAGAGAAGGAAAATAAAATAAATGTAATAAAAATGTGTATAATTTACTGCCTCGATTTCCAAGAAAACGATCGATTGGAATTGATTATGTTGAAGTACGCTCAATAAACATGAAATGACGTATTACAAAACCTAAAGAATAGTCTAATTATTATTATGTAATCCAATTGACCGATCGGTAGTAAAAAGACATGCTTCTCGTATGTTTGTCTTTTAGATAATTCTTTTGATTTTCTTTAAACGCTTGAAACCATTAATGAAATTTGTCTAAAACGTAATATAAGTAGTGCCTTTTTATGAATTGAAGCCATTCACTGTGACATATTTCAAAAGTCAATGACCTTTTCGTTACACTGTTTCATTAAAATGAACTGAAGCAAGAAGTCTGTAAATTAATGCCTAGTATAGGGCATTTCCAATGATACGAGTATGAATATTTATTTTTATATACATACATAGTCCGATTTGAACTTTATGTTTTATATGATATCAAATAACGTAAACCATTTAATGAATCACATTAAAACGAAATAATTCAAAATCGAAGCAATTTAAGTCCGGTCAAGTTATTAGGAATAGCTAAAAAAGTACACTAATATAGATGACCAGGGATTATTTGTGCAATGATGACATATGTTACATTTGCAATTTATCAGTTGTATTCGTTCTCAACGAGCGAATCAATAACTATGAAATTAGCCGTTTCATTAATGGAATGCAGATTACAATTATTATGCAATTAAAAATGCTTTCTAAATGAACCACCTTTCCATGATAATTCATTAATTAATCATCTGCTATTAACCTAGTTTTTTAAATCTTGATTTATTAATTCGAATAAATATTGGAATTAATTTCAATTCGATTAAATTTCTTTCTTCTACTTCGTTAATTTTAATATAAGAGAAATTTAATGGTTTAATATAATTACAATGTATTATAGTATATCGAAAGTATTTGAGAAATCATCTTAATATTTATTTTTAATAATTTTTTAGTTTGATTTAATGTTTATGGTCGTGAGCATAATATTTGTTAAGGAATTTTACAGTAAACTGAAATTTATACCTATACATGACTTCTTGACCAACTGCTGTATCCAATGGTTTCATTTGATGTAACTATCGAGCAAGAAAGGTTTTAATCGATGAAAGATCGGTTGTTTAAAATTATTGAAAAACATAGGATGTGTGTGACTAAAATTATTTATAATTCCGTGCAGACACTGTGGTTGATGTCTCAGGTGATTTAAGCGGTGTGCAAGGCACCGGACATTCTCTGTATATCCCTAAATAGTACGCTTTATTGCAAAGGGCGAAAATGACGGAACGACATTTGCTTCTAGTTTAGAGATACATTGCTTTTCGTAGGTCGTTCTAGGTACAATTTTAGGTACAGTGCACTACAATTGATAGAAGAAGGACGTTAGGGATTTAGAATAATTTGTTTGAAAGATATATATTTAATATTTTAAGATATCCATAATTGGAAAACAAGCAAATCTTATCATTAAATTAAAAAAAAACATAGTAAGAATGATGTTAATTTATCTATTATTGTTCTTTATATGAGATTTTGATTGCACTAGAAACGTATCAGGCTATAAATTAATCCGTGATTGGAAACGACACTAACGTATATTTATAATTGAGATCGTTGTCCTGTTGAAGGATATGAATACTTTATGGAGCGTTTTTATAAAAAAAAAACAATACTCGGCAGTGAGAGATCCTTTTGAAATAGTAATCTTGTGTATCGATCGATGTCCGCATACGTGCGAGGACGGCCAGAAGACGCCGGTTGCACTGAGTACATCTACCTTGACCTAACGCAAGAATAGATTTTAGGAACTTCGTTTACGATTCAATTATATCAACACAAATTCAATAATGTCCGGCGTTGTTCTTAACTATTAATAATTGATGGATATCGAATCTGGAATAACAGGGTAATTGCAGGACTTCCGTCGCCGCCCACCGCGAATAATTCTCTCTACCAAGCGTTCTGCAATCCAAGGACAATTACATAACTGCAATACGATGCCAAATGGCGTTATTTGTCAGTGGCGTGTTTGTCAATAGTTGCAATGATTCAATTAGTATTTCTGCAAACTTTCAAACTGTACTAATACGATTTTGCTGTGCTTATTCGTTTTTTTTTAAATTGGAGAACCTTGATGCAATAGATTTGAATGAGAACACATCTCTTAAAGATGGATCTGGTAATTTGCCTACAGTATTCCAATTGCGTTAATTCCTATAATGCTGAATTCGTTAGATATGTAAGTCGCTGTTTTCACGAAATTATGCATTCGTCTTAATTCAATGTAATGATGAGCCTTTGAAAATAAAATCAAGTTTAATTATTCATTATCTGAATGGGGGAAATAAAATGTAGTTCAAAGTAATTTCCATGTGGAAATTGTAGTATCGTGTAGGTAATGTTGTGACCTCACGTGTATACAATATAGGTAATTACGAATAAATAGGAAGGCAGAAGAAGAATAAGAATGTTTAGATAATTGCAAATAGCCTGAAGGAAACACTAGACAGTTATATTCTGCACGTATGAAACTCACGCAAGACGGCATAATAACGGTGTCAACCTGGACGTTATTTAAGTGCTTTTAATCGAATTATGTAGTTTGAGTGTAGGTTCTATACATTTTATTTTTCTTGTTGATGTATAGTAATGCGATGCCGGACGAGCGCTAGAACATGAGCTCGGGTTTACAGTTACTGTTAGTATGATTTGTATGTTTGGAAATATTTTGTATGGCCTTTTAATGCTAATAATGATACAGGCTATAGGTAATTACAAATATCAGTATCTATCCTATATTGATCTTGCAACTGGGATATTCATGGTACTGTCATTGTTCGGAGATACTATAAAATTGTTTAAGTAAAAGAAAATGTTATATTATTTTTTTAAGGGAATCTATGTAGACAAATATCTAATTTGCGCCACTTCTCAAGAAATCGAAGAGGACAAATATTTTATTTGCCTATTACCATTATGTTTAGAGCCCTTATGTAGTAATAATGTTCGGAAACCATGGTCTAAACTTACAAATCCAAATTGGAGTGAATGACATTAGCTCTTCACTGTATGTTGGAAGACATCTAATAGTAGACATTTCTTATACGACGACAGATATTTTTGTGAAAAAGGTACTGGCAGAGAATATATAGAGTAGTCTCGCCGCTGGCCTAGTTCTTAAATATATATACAAACATAGATGAACGAGGAAGGATTCATTGTTGAACTCTCCATAGATAAATGCTTTGTTTGTGGTTTGAATATCCAGTTTCTCAAACACATCTTATTTTTCCTATTCTTCGTTGACCGACTTAGATACGGCGAAATAGTTCGCAATTATTTAACGAAATTCATTATTTTCAGGACCGATGGCACAGAGTCGCCAATTCTCGAGGAAAGGGAGGGTACGAACTCAGACAAGCCGAAACAACAAATCAAGTATGGAGAACTAGTCATTTTAGGGTGAGTACATTTCCACAAATGGTTAATCTAAATATTGTCATATCTATTCTTGAAATCATTTTATTTTTTCGTTGGATTTCCCGAAAGGAAAGAAAGGAAAGGAAAAGAAGGAAAACATGGTTTGTAAATATTTTCATTAGAATATTCCAGAATAAATATACATGACTAAACATAGCTATGTGACGTTTTTTTCCTTTCCAGATCACTTTTGTTCTTACTGTAATTACGTACATTGCCACATTGTTCACATTATGAAAAGAGCAGAAAATCCCAGAATTGTGTTTACTTATATAATCTATAAGAATTGGGATTAAAGGCAAATGCTGAGGTCATTAGTTCCGAACAGTAATTAAGATTGAGTAACAGTTATTTGAAAATGCCACGAAGTTTTACATTCCTTTTTCTCTTAAGTAACAAAATATTTTTAGTTAAGTTTCATTCCTAAATATTACTGAATTTTTGAAAAATTTAATATTATTTAACGTAGTACATATTTCTTATCTCTTAATATTAATTCTTCAATATTTTCTAATTTCTATGTACACTTTTCAAAACCTACGCACAGGATGTGACGACCGCAATACCATAAAATGATTCAAACTAAACCCCGCAGTTCCGCATGTATTTCTTTAAGATTCCTTATTAAAGAATCTTTGGTTCTGTCGGTCGGTCCACATTACTCATCTTTGCTGCGGCAACCTTATTGACAATAGTTGGTAAAAGAAAATAGAATCCCATAATAAACTGCTCCTGGTTATTCAAAAGCATCCTGTCTGGTTTTGACGACAATATTATTGTGATGTAAATTTTGTGTAGCAGATGTTCTTTACAAGTAATAATGCATTATCTATTTAGATATGACGCACAACCGGGAACCATTGATAAAATTAACACAAAAGAATGAAATATAAAAATTGAATATGGTCGTTGTTGGTGCTTCTAATTAAGGCTTTATAATATTTAATTATGGATTCAACTAAATTAAAAATTATTTTTTTAGACTATATCGAAAGGGACAACGAATGGTTTTCCAACAGGCGATTTAAATAAGTTGTGTTTTGCTTGTCTATTCAGGAAATTTAATGTAAACAACATTCTTTACATTATTTGATAAATAAATGTGAAATTTTTAAGAATAAATTATTTGCTACAGCTATAACTAAAATTGCTATTAGAGAGAAAAAGAAGAATAAAAAAAAACAACCTAAATTTTATTGAAGTATTAAACTTGAATGCATATGCTTAATTGTAATATTTTTAATTTGAAGGTACAATGGATTTTTGCCACAAGGTGATCGTGGCAGAAGACGTAGCAAGTTTATGTTGCACAAGAGGCAAGATCCGAACGGTGTTAAGAGATCTAAGCATTATGTGGTTAAGACTCCTCATTCGTCCCAAGCGATACTAGATGCTAGACAGCATTCGATCTCATACACATTGTCCAGAAATCATGCGGTCATCGTGGAGTACACAGCAGACGATGACACCGATATGTTCCAGGTAAATAAACCCTAGCTAGTCTAGACAGCCGCAAAGCCAATTTAGCTTACGCTTAATTAGTTTTAATACAATAATGACACTGGTTCTCCCAGATCGGCAGATCCTCCGAATCCCCCATCGATTTCGTGGTCATGGACACTATACCAGGCGACAAATGCGGCGAGAATAAAGTGATGCAAAGCACCATATCTCGTTTTGCTTGCAGAATTCTCTCGGATCGGAATTGCCCGAAAGTATGCAGGATATATGCAGCTGGATTTGATACATCCAGAAATATATTTCTTGGCGTAAGTTTGTTTTAAAATATTTACTCTTCTTCCCTATTTGCAAGCTAAGAAAATGTACTTAATGGTTGATATAACGTGTGAGTTTAGTAATTCAATATGCGTAGATTGGAAAATCACTAAACCTGTAATGAAACAACATGTGCAAGCGGCGTACTTTAGTAATTAGATGAAGCCGCATGGTACAATTAAAAGCGGTTGCAAATGCTCCGACTCCATCCGACAATTGAATTAGAAGCTTACTTGGTTGGTTCGATTACGTAACATACATTCATTGATTTAGGAAAAAGCGACGAAATGGCACGATAATGGCAGGGAAATCGATGGTCTTACGACAAACGGCGTTCTGATCATGCATCCGAAGGGCACTTTCTGCGGCGGGGAAGGAAAATGTGGTTTCTGGTTGGAGGCGTCAGTCGGTGGAGGTGTTTTTTCGCTTAGAGAATCTAGGTCCGCCCAGCAGAAAGGTCAAGTGGTAAGAAGCTCATATTTGTATGATCGACGGGTTTATTTAAAAAAATATTCTTTTTGATTACAGATAGAAGAAGAGACTAACGTATTGCAAGATGGTACTTTGATTGATCTGTGCGGAGCCACACTGCTGTGGAGATCAGCCGAAGGATTAGAGAAATCACCTGTAAGTACAACGCGAAATAAAAACTAACGGTGCATTAATTACCTTACATTAATTCCATGTTCAGAGTAAACGAGATTTAGAAAGGGAAATTGATGAAATAAATGCCGGACGGCCGCAATGTCCGGTTGGCTTAAACACTTTAGTTATACCGAGAAAAGTCACGCCCAACGAGAACCAACAGCAGCCCTACGTATATTTAAACTGCGGTCACGTTCAAGGACTGCACGATTGGGGACAGGATAAGGATTCGGGTGATAGGAAATGTCCTATTTGCTTAGAGGTTGGATCATTTCATATTCATCGAAACATTAATCAATTCTATTTGCATTTATGTTTTATAGTTAGGACCAGTCGTCAAAGTGTGTATGGGTCTGGAACCATCATTTTATGTAGATTCTGGACCACCTACTTTTGCTTTTAACCCATGTGGTCACATGGCAACCGAAAAAACTGTGAAGTATGTATATATATATATAATAACTATGCAACATATTTTAAATATTTAAATACGTAAAACTATGGACATAAATGTTTAATTTATACATTCTTTTCAAAATAAAACCTTTTTTATTGCCAATATTAATATTTATATGATTTTCAGATATTGGGCTAACGTGGCTATACCACATGGCACCAATGGCTTCCACGCCGTTTGTCCGTTCTGTGCGTCTCCCTTGGCCGGCGTTCCGGGTTATATCAGACTTATATTCCAAGACAACGTTGACTAAAAGATACACTTACGATGACTTACACATTTATTGTTTGTTCGTTTTTTTTCCTCAATCTCTCTAATTTTTATATTAATTAATTTTAAAGAATTGTTATATAAATGTGTTCTCTGGGTGTGAGCGCGTAGAGTGATTTTGATTTCCTCTTTTCCTTCTTAGTGTAGACCACCAAAGCTTTATTTATGTTGCTAGGAAACCAATTTTATTATTCGCTTCCATTATATTATATTGATATATTATTTTTTTTACTATAATTTAATTAATCAATTATTAATATTAATTGTAAATCACTAATTTGCATTTCTGATTTTAATTCAATTGTAATATATTTTAATTTTGTCAGAACTTTGTAAAGTTAGATGTAATTAATGTAAATAACATAAACTGCACTGATGGTTTAATATCATATAAGAAGAAAATGGAATATTAAATATGCGAAATGGATTCCGGACTCAAACAGACAAAACACTTGTTTTTTTTTTCTCATTTGATTCATATTTTCTTTTTGTTTATTGTGTATTTTATTAATTAATTAACTACTATTATAATAATTTTTTATTTATCTATATATTTGTTTCGTTTGGGGAAAAGATCGAAATAATTTGCTTAAGAATTTGAAAAGATTTAAGTGCAAATGTGTGACTTGTAAGACTGGTTAGAATGTAGTTTAATTGATAAGATTATATTTATATATGATTACCAAGTTATAGATTTAATTGATTTGGTGGGTGGAATGATTTGAGAGTTCTATAATATTTTACTTAAGACAACAAAATAACCAGAAACGATGAAGACAATAGCTAATTTATTATGAAAAATTAATTAAATTGGGTGCGCGTAGTCTGAATGAGTTAAGTCAAGTATATTTTGTCCATGTATCTGTATTAAAGAAGATTACAATTAAAAAGAAAATATATTTTTAAAAGTACACGAATATAATACAAATAAAAATAGTGGTGCAAGTAGTTTGTATCTCCATTGATTACAGTATTTGTTTCTTTGTCACATATTTTCTTTTCATGTACCACTATGTATATATATATAGAATAACAACAAAAAAAATAAAAGATTGCTGTAGCCTTAGATAATAAGCTATATTGTTCCACCGATGAATTTTATCTGTGCCTGGATCACCAATAAAATCGATAAACTGTACACTAGCTCTTCTCTTTGTATTTTAAAATCCTTAAGTAAAGTTTGTTTCAGGCATTGTTAACTTGAAAACTTTCTCCTCCAACTTCCGTTGAACGTCAATTTCGTTGTGCTATAATATTATATTTAAATATTAATTTTGTAATGTAACATATGTAATGAAAAGTAAAATGATTTTCTAAGTAAATTAATCAGTACCTGTAGCACATACAATCCTTTCATTGTTAATACGATCAATTCTTTAACGCCATCTCCGATAATATCGAAATATTGAATGTTAAATATTGGACTGACAATCTTCTTAATTTCTTTTAATACCGTCGTACCGTTCACCAATTTGTACAGCTTAATTTCCTGTGAAAAGCGCCAATGTTAAACTAAGGTTAGATCAAAAAAAAATTCCTACTTCTGCACTGCTCCCGATTAAAATTTCATCCACTCCATCGAAATCTACATCTCCTATTTCCAAACATGAAGTAACGCTAGAATGGTCGGTTCTTTTCAAAGTTGTATATGCCGTTAATCCGTTGTGTACAATATCACTGCAATTAAGTTTTTTATAGTTTTAGTCACGTAAATAGTATTCCTCTCTATTTAGCTAAATTTGATTAATTAATTTCAATATATCTCTGAAATTATAAATACCATAATTACCAGAAACAAACAGATGGCAATGTGGCATTAACCACGACTAAATTTAAGTTTGGAATATCATCAAACTTTTCGACACGTTCCTTAAATGTGTAACCTTTAGAATCCGGACATACATCCTCAGATATCGGCGATTCCATATCAGCAATATTCTCAATCGACATAGATAAATTATCATTTTTCCTTATATAATTAATGTTATCATCAACATCTGGCGTTTCTGTAGAATTCTTTTCTATAACGGTATTGGTTTGAGATGAACTATCATCGGTCAACTCTTCATCGTGTATATCACACATCCCCTCATTTATATTCAAATTAATGATGTCTACTAATTCATCTTCATCTTTATGACTGGTAATAAATGTAGGCTTCGTCCATGTTTTGTTAAAAGGATATATCCGAAGCTGCGTTATAGGACTTATGAAAGATGTTGAATAGTTGAATAGCACACTATTAGTTTTCATGCATAGTTTCATTAGTTTCAGGTAACCGCATTCTGTGCCATACGCAGAAATTCGTCTAAAATAAGAACAATAGTTACAGGGGATTATATTTGACCAAAAATAGAGTCACTCTGAACAGTTTTTGTAGTAATGCACGTCCATCCACAGGGCAACGCTTGGAAGATTATTAAACTCTGGAAATAAATCATCAGCTTCTATCTCTTTGTAAAAGTGATTCATAATGTTCTCTTTGTAGACATGGATTCTTTTGTCGCTTCCTGATAGCAGGAAAACCATCTGAAAATCAATACAATTTCTAAAGATATTTAAAACAATTAAAATACGAACCTCTTTCTTTATCAATGAACCATCTTGCCAAGTAACAAGATAAGTGTGTGTTAGATGATATGGTGTAAAATTTAATTCCAAAGTTAAACAATTCTGAGCGATATTTTCAATATTGAAAACTTTCGACTCAGATTCCGAGTATATATTCAGATATGTTTCATGAACTCCAGTATCCACGATGGTTTTAATTATGGCTATGCCGATAACGAAATCGTTGCCCTTTTCAGATTTATTAAATACGTCCAACGATATAATTTCAGTACCACCTGAAACAAATATTATTAAATTAAAAATAAATAAATGTACACAACTGTTTCCAGCTACAAGTAATTTTAACGATTAAAAAACTTACTTGGAATATACGTAAAAGATACTTCTTTTGATAAAGGGATCAATTCACCAGAAGAATTCTCTGTGTATTCAAAGAAGTAAATCTGCCTTTTGAGAGTGGCTATAAGTAATTTGTTTGATTTGTCTGCTAGTTCCAGACGTTTCACTGTATAAACATTTCCTTGGGTCGGAATAGCGAAAAAATGAGCTTGTTTCATACGGTTCATCTTCACCACATATCAAATTTCTAAAACACCACATTTGTTAATTGTTAACAACAAATGCTTAACTAATGGCTTAAATTGCATTTCGTTTAAATAAAAATTATATTCATGTTTCTACAGATTTTTTTTGGTAATTCGAATTAATTAGTTCGTAAAATAACTAATTCTCTATAAATAAAGAACATAATAGATAATTATTAAAAATATGGAAATATTGACACTGTAAGAACAATAGTAACTTATCAATAAAAATGTATGCATAAGGTCAAGTTTCAAAGTATTTAAAGAAGAATAATTTACGATTAAATTATTATGGCGGTAAACTGAGTGGACGCCCATTGGTCGGTCACATGTTCATCATCAACCAATTAAATGAGATACTTCTGGCAAATTAATATTTCTAACCTCAGCAAAACCAAATTTAGCACAAAAGATATTGTTGTGTGATGTGTTTACGTATTTAATTATTATAATATGTGATCTAAATAGTAAACAACATAAGATTAAGTTAAGTCTTACCAACTGTGTACAAAGAACATTTACGACGTTGCATATACAAAACAAATCAAACAAACACTGGGACCGCACACTGTAGTAGACTAGCAAACAACTAAATGTTTTAGGTTATGTTAAAGGTTCCATCAAAATGTGATTAACTTATCTGCAGAATAATCAAACTTTATTCAATATTTGATTATTTCAGCTCAATAATAAAAACAAACGACAAAGGTGAGTTCAAAAATTGAATCCTATGGAATGTTGTGCAACTGTTTTTTATTTGTATGACTCATCTGTCATTCTTTAAATTCTTTATTCAATTTTCTTTTGTTTATTATTTTAGATGAACCTGTTGCAGGAAGATTCTCACTGCAGGACAATTATCCATATAGATATGGATTGTTTCTATGCACAGGTTGAGATGATAAAAAATCCTCAATTAGTTAATGTACCATTTGGAGTTTATCAGAAGAACATTGTTGTTACCAGTAATTACATTGCCAGAGAATATGGTATAAAGAAGTGCATGTTAATTTCGGATGCTCAGAAGTTGTGCTCAAACCTGGTGTTAGTCAAAGGTGAAGATCTACATGACTATCGGCAATTATCATACAAAGTTACCACTCATCTACAAAGTTATTCTCGCCTAGTGGAACGTTTAGGGTTAGACGAAAATTTTGTGGATGTTACACAATTAGTAAGTGAAAAACTTAATAGTGAAGATACAGTTTTGGGTCATATTTTTGGAGATAATTTAGAATATTGTGAATGTGGTTGTAAAAAGAGGTTAACAATAGGATCAAGAATAGCTCAAGACATTAGAGACTCTATAAACAAAGAATTTAAGTTGACTTGCTGTGCTGGTGTTGCTCATAACAAGTTGATGGCAAAACTTGTGGGTGCTACTCACAAACCAAACCAACAGACAATTATTTTTCCAAACAATGCTATGGACCTAGTAAGCAGTTTAAATGAATTATCTAGTATACCTGGCATAGGTAAGTCTTTAAAATATACTGCAATATAAATATGATCTTATTAGTACATTTCCAGGAAAGTCCATATGCGAATGTTTGGGCTCGATCGGTATTAAATCTATTGAAGACATGCAGAATAGCACACCAGACAAATTGAAGACCTTATTTCCACCTGATAAAGCAAAATACCTTTATAATTTATCATACGGGGTAGACGAGGCTCCTGTGAAAGCGACGGGTAAACCACAGGTTATTGGATTGGAGGATGCATGCAGGCCCATGACGGTAGAGCGGGAAATCAAGGATAAAATTGAGCAATTGTTAAAGCGGCTAATGATACTGTTAAATGAGGATGGAAGAGTTCCGCGGACGATAAAATTGGTTGTAAGAAAATTTGATAAATCTAGCAAAATGAGTCACAGGGAAACAAAGCAGTGCAACGTCAATCAATCAATATTCTCAGGTGTAAATGGGAAAATGCTTCCAGAGGCATCAGAAAAAAGATTGGTAAAAGTAATAATGGATCTGTTCATAAGGATAGTGGATATTAAAAAGCCGTATCACATAACGCTACTGGGTTTGTCGTTTACGAAGTTCCTGGAACGGGCGACAGGAAAGCATTCCATAGCCGCGTTCCTCAAGAAAGATCTTGAAGTGCAGGCAATCACAAGTATAGAAAACATGAAAGACTTGTCGCAATCAACTGGCATGGATCTCTCAAATTCATCCACGGATCTCAACACCGATGGTTCGGAATCGGAGCTGGAACCTTCGCCGAAGAAGAAGAAGTTAAGCACCTTCATCGCTCGAAGATATCTAAATACCGATTGCCCCTCACCTTCGAAGCTGAACGTGGCAGAGCTACGTATCAACTGCGAGAAAATATCTGATGACAGTTTCCATTGTCCTCCCAATGCCGATATCGAAGTGTTTAGAGAATTACCTAAAGACATGCAGAGAGAGCTGTGGCAGAATTACGTCAGAGAACGAGATCGTGAAGAGAGGTTGCAAGTGAAAAAGCCCAGACTGAACACGTTGTTAAATTATTTTGTAAAAAACTAACCTTCCTAATGTATTAAATAAAAAGATAATGTGATTGTGGGATAATTGTTAATTTAAATTAAGTACTTTTATGTTAGCTCTTATGATAACCAAAGACACTATTGTTATTTTTATTTACTTTTTTTTTATATAAACTAATTTTTATGAATCTTGTTTTGATATTATTAAAGGATATGAATTATAAGCTTCACATTTTTCTGAATGCCCTATCACTACTGATTACCACTGATCATCAGCATCAGCGGAATTCACAAAGAATTCTGCGCTTGCTTTCCCGCCTTTTTAAAATATGTTTCCATTTGTCAAACTCAAAATCTTAACCTCAATCTGTACGAGCATAGTTATCGCGTAAATATTATTGTTGTATAGAAAATATTGGCAAGACAACATGGATATTAATAAGGCAAGGAATGAACTAAATGGTAAAGTCCTGATATATAATTTTATAAATTAATGTAATTACTTTTGTTGATAATTCATATTTATTTATTTTTTAAGGTAACAATATAGATGGATTGAAAACTGAAGATATGTTCATGGATGAATCTGATAATGATGAATTCTTCGATTCCTCTAAAATCAATTTAACCACCAAATTCTGGTCACAACGGAAGCTAAATACAGAATTTTCAACATCAACACCAAACAAATCATGTCAAATAATGCAAAATTTAAACATTTATAATGCCAAATCAACAGATTACGACCCTTTGGAAATTGTATGCCATGCTCCAAAGTATAATGGACCATTTTACACAGAGTCTAAATTGAAATCATTAACTGTTTCTGAACAAATTGAGAGAATTATGAATTTCCATTGCAAGCAATCACAAAATTTTCAATCGTACCAGAGGAAATCACTAGTTTTTGCTAAATGGGGAAAGGCAATATATCCATCAAATAAAGTTGAGGAATCAAATGAAAATATGGATGAATCAGCAGGAGAAGTAGAGGAAGAAACATATATATCTAGAGGTGGAAGGCACATGAAAAGAAAAATTTACACTGAAGATGACGAATTTCAATTGTTAAAAAAGAAGAAAGGTAAAGTTGAATCTCCCAAGCCAAAAACCAAAAAAATGTCCAATGAAGAAATCATGAACAAATCGTCATTGTTCACAGATACTCCAATGAAAAATTCTTCAGCCACAAAAACTATCGAAATCAATACACCTACTTCTAAAAGTAATACTGTCAATGCAAATTGCAGTGCTTTAAACTTAAAAAAATCTTCCAAAATTGTGGACCAAAGAAAGAGATGTGAAATATTGTTCGACAAATGTATAGAGGAAACTAACAAAAGTAAAAAACAAGAAGCAGAGATGAATATATTTGAAGAATCATTAAAAGAAATAAGTGATGATGATATGGACTATGATTTAAAAATAACTTCTTCAAGAATTCCTAGGCCCTCAGAACCATCATTTCCTGATAATAATTCATCCACATCTGGTATTAAAAAGAGAGTTATCCCACCTGTTGCTGGTCGCAGGGGGTACAGAAGGAAGCAAGCTTATCAATTGAGTAAGTTGCTTTAGAATAATTAATTCAAAAATTGTAATTGTGTTTATTTTTAAGTTGATGAGCCACCACAAGATAATTCTGATATAAATAATACTATTGAGAGTATTGATTTTGTTAAAAGAAATGGAAGGCAAAACAAAAAAACAACAGTTTGTCCTATTTGTGGTAAAAGTTTTCCTCAAAAGGAAATTGAGGTATTTAAAATTATCAATATTATGTGTATCTAATGTTCAATAATTATGTTAATTTATAGGAACACGCTTCTACGTGCGGAATAACTGCAGAACTTGAAATTGAAAATAATTTACCAAACAAAGATCAAGCAGTATCCATTGTTGACTCATTAATATGTGCTAATTGTGAACAGATGTTTTCTGTAAACACTGACTATGAAGTACATGTCACAGAATGTTTCAGAAATAAAAAATAATTTGTATACAAACAAATGTAAACTATAATTGTACATACATTCGTTAGCATTATGTTTGTTCTAGTTTCTTATTACTGTTTCTTTATTTACTCTTTAATGAATTTACTTTTCAGTAAAATATATTTTCATATTTTGTTTGTATAATCTCATTCCTCCTAATATTTATAAGTCGATGAATCGTGAAATATCATTGTATTTGATTGCGATTGAGTGCGGGCAAAGGTCGATTCTTGTGGCTGCATACAGTGTGTGTTGTTATTAATCAGCTGATCTGACAGTCACTAAAATGGTTAAATTCTGTGCGCTTATTCTTAACACTCTATTACAAATTTCATATATTAATAGTCTCCAAAGATTAATTTTAAATGGTTATTGGAATTTAGAAGATTCTAATGCAAGTAAGTAGTTGTTGTAGTGCTATATTATTTATAAATTTAGCCAATTGTTGCAGAATATACAAACCTGACTGGGACTATTCCTGGAGGAATTTACACAGATTTACAAAATAGTAATGTCATAAATAATATATTTGTTGGATCTAATGATGTTGATACTAGATGGGTTTCAAAATTGAATTGGAATTACTCAAGGTGTTTTGAAGGTAACAATTATATATCTTGCATCAATTCTGTACTAGTATTATATATTTACAGTGAATGAGAAATTGTTCTATCATGATCAGATCTACTTGGTATTCGAAGGTATTGATACATTTGCTGAAGTATTGGTGAATGGCCAGACTGTAGGCACTACAAACAATATGTTTGTTAGGTATGAATTTGATGTGAAAGATCAGATTGAAGTAAGTTAAATAAGATAAAAAAAAAATCAATTAATAATGATTACTTTAGTTTGGCAAAAATTGCATATTAGTGCACTTTAAATCTCCGGTAGAACGTGCAGATTTCTTCGCCAAAAGACAAGATAAATATTATAGCGTTCTACCTAAATGTGTGCCAAACGAATATCATGGAGAATGTCATGTGAATCACATCCGAAAAATGCAGGCATCATTTTCTTGGGATTGGGGTCCTGCTTTTCCATCCATGGGAATTTGGTTGGTATAGTCCACCTTAGTCTCTATTAATTTGTTTGAAATTGTTTCATTATAGGAAAATGGTATACTTAGAAGCTTACAATCACACTATAATAAAAGATGTTACAGTTAAAATAGAGGATCTAGGTGATAAATGGATGTTCAATCTAAAGACTTACATGCAATTGAATAAGTTGAAATGTTTAAGTGGAAGTTTATTAATTAAATTGAGCACTGACTTTGAAACTATAGAATATATGCATGAGATAAACCAGAAAGACAAGATACAAGAATTTGAGGATCACAGGCAATTTCAAATAAGAAAGGTTGATAATGATGACATAATTGTTTAATGAAATTTTGTTAATTAATGTATTTGTCCTAAATAGGAGAAGTTTACGTTATGGTGGCCTAATGGTTATGGCGAGCAAAAATTGTACAAATTAAAAGTGCAATTTGTGAGTTCAGATAATCAAGAAACTACCATTAAGCGTCTGCGAGTTGGTATAAGAAAAATAGAGCTTGTACAGGAACGTTTAGGTAAATTAACATTACTATTTGATGTGATAATTATAATATGTTACTGTAATTACAGAAGAGGGTTTCAATTTCTTCTTCAAAGTGAATGATATACCGATTTTTGCTAAAGGAACAAACATGATTCCTATAAGTATTTTGCCTGAACTTGGACAGGATATTAAAAAAATTAGGTATTTATTGCAATCATGTAAAGATGTCCATATGAATATGATCAGAATATGGGGAGGAGGCGTATACGAATCAGACGAGTTGTACAGTGTCGCAGATGAGATGGGTATACTGATTTGGCAGGACTTTATGTTTGCATGTTCAATGTACCCAACAAATGAGGAATTCTTAAAGTACGTATTCAAGATTTATATTTCAGTAATTTTAATGAATTATTGTAGTACGGTTAAAATGGAAGTGCAGCAGCAAATTCGCAGATTACAACATCACGCTTCCATAGCAATTTGGGCTGGAAATAATGAAAATGAAGCTGCCCTAGTACAAAATTGGTAACTTTCGAAATCCACGATTTCAAATATTATGCATGTGTCGTTTACAAATGTTTGTTAGGTATGGAACTGACGCAAATTTTACTCTCTATAAAAAGGATTACATCAAGTTGTATGTAGACACGGTAAGAAGTGTGGCCTTAATGAATGATGATTCAAGACCGTTCTTGGTGTCCAGTCCGACAAATGGTATAAAATCTGAAGAGAGTGGATTTATTGCTAAGAATCCGCAGGATCAACTCAACGGCGATGGTAATATTTTAAACATGCTGAATTTGTGATGAGTATGAAACAACATTTGCAGTACACTACTATAATTACGTAATGGATGGTTGGGATCAGAACATTTATCCCGTTGCCCGTTTTGTTTCCGAATACGGCTATCAATCGATGCCATTTCTAGAATCTTTATTGAAGGCTACCAACGACAATACCGACATAATCATTGGTAGCAAGTTCATGGAACATAGGCAGCATAGTCCTGGAGGTTTTGCTACAATGCAAACACTTATATCAAAAAGATTACAGTTGCCTGACCAAAACAGTGCGAATTTCACAAAGGCCTTCATTTTTTACTCTCAAGTATATTACAATAATCGCAATAAAAAATCTATTTACCTATTTTCATTATTTTCAATTAGATCTCGCAAGCAATGTCAATTAAGATTGAAACTGAATACTACAGGCAATGGCAGAACAAAACAAACAGCGTAGGTAAAGGTAACACCATGGGTGCTCTGTATTGGCAGTTAAATGATGTATGGGCGGCTCCTTCCTGGTCTGGAATTGGTAATTAATATTAGGATACAGTATTGTAATATACTTAAATATATAACTTAATTGTTATATCGTTACAGATTTTTATGGCAATTGGAAAATGTTACATTATTATGCGAAAGATTTTTTCGCACCAGTTATTGTGACCGCTCATGTGCTGGTAAACCGAGAAATCAACGTTTACATAATTTCTGATTTGCTGCATCCTGTCTACGATGCAAAATTAACAATGTATACATACAATTGGAACAGCTTTAATCCAATTGCCTCCGTTTCAAGATCCGTAGATGTGGTACACACTTATAGAATTAACGAATGTTTCTTGCAGTAACAGTTTTGTTGCAGTTGCACGGATCTCAATTAGTCTACAGCTTCTGGTATGACAAATCTAAATTGCAGTGCGACGCGCGTACGAATTGTTTCATCTATTTCATTTTGAAAAATAACAAGGATGAGCTTATTGCACCAGTTAATTTTGTATTACCTGACGCATTGAAGACCTCGAACATTGAACATGCTAATGTCCGAGTAAGTAATCGCATTAATATGTTTAAATTGTTTATAATGTTCTTGTTACTGTTTACAGATTCGATCTATTAATCAGGTTACCGCTGAAAAGTTCTCAATACAGATTGAAACGAACGCAATAGCAGCATTTGTTTGGTTGCAAACGGATATCCAAGGATCGTTTTCTCGCAATGGTTTTATTATGGTTGATAAAATTTGTGAGGTTTTCTTCATTGGATCAACAACAGTACATGAATTAAAAACATCCATAAACATTACGCATTTGAAGCATTTGGATTATGCTTAGTGAGATATATTCGAATTGTATAATTTATATAATAAAATAAGAAATATTTTAAACTAGCGCTTTGCGTGTTTATAATTAGTGACATTGATTTTGTTAGCTCAATTAACCGTATATAAAACATTATTTATTACCTGAATTCCCATAGATGGCGCGACATAATGTGATACTTAATTGATTATGCTTTTAATTTACTTGCGCTACTGCAGATTATTTTGTTGATTATACTCGTAATATTTGTGTTAGTTATGTTATGAATAGTAATAACAATACATATTGCAATAATTATTCAATTGCATAAATTATTAGAATCAGAAAAGTTGTGAAATAAAAATTACATATCTATCACTGCACTAGCGAGTATAGTTTTCTAAATGTATAGTTTACAATTTAATATTTTGTTTCCACATTCTGCATTAAATTTAATTGAAAAATAAAATTTAAACGTACAATTCATTGTTTTGATTTCGAACTACTTTTAGAAATGTATTCTTCGAAATTTAAAGAAAGATTTTCGGTATATAATATTATTTTTGACTGAAATCTAAAATACATTGTAGATACTGCAATTGTTTGTTTTGATATACTCGTTATTTTATGTTCATATTTGTACATGTCTGTCTTGTTGATGGGTTTTTATTAATATGTACTGTTAAAAAAGTGTAAATAGTGCTTTTGAATATATGTCTTATGACAAAACGTAAAAATAAAGATTGCTTGGAGATACATACACTCAGATTTAAATTTTAGGTAAATACGTCGTTTGAGATTTGGATTTATAAAACATAGATTAATGCTGGAGTGAAAAGTTTGATTATCTGCTCGCAGTGATGGTTATCCCTCCGATGGCTTAGGTGTACCTTTGTACGAATATTTGGACGACAGAGGGGTCTTTGTGTAATACGTGCATGCAGTTTGATCGGTGTCGCAATCAGGGCTTATTTAATTAGCGTTCCCTTGTTAATTAGGGCACCTATGTAATGAGGTGAGCCCAAACCGCACAGACCCTAATTATAACCGAAGGTATAGAGTTCCAGCGGCAAACAACAAGATTACGTGTGCGGCCGTATGCGCACCGGATTGATTACTAGCCAAGTCCTTTCTGCGTAATTGAAATCTGATAGAAATAAAATACAAGTACAAACAAGTTGTTGATGAATATCTTGTATCGCGCTTCGTTTTGTGATCCGTCCGTTGGATGTTGATGAAAATCTTTAATTTCTCATCCCACCGAACGCCGGCTAATATGTTTCGGTGCCAGCTCGTGTACAGCGACCAATCGATACGGTGATGTAATGCTTCAATTATCGAACGTTCCATATACCGCATGGCTAAATGTAACCGTAATTATCCAGCCTTAATTTAATGCACGCCAATGTGATCGTTTTAATGATGATGCAGGAAGACCGCGATGAAAGAGACCGTTCCGGCTGCGATGGAGGCGGTGTCGATGAGAAATAGGGTGCACTTTATAATGAACAAATCTTCGTTTTAACGCCGGGGTGGCCATCCCCTTTTCTTTTTCTTCTTCCCCAACTCCACCCCAGTTCTGAATGCATGCAACGTCAAGGAATACATAAATAGGGGGCCTAGTTAGGTAATCGCAAAATTACCGACCAGACAGCTCTTATTTATTTATGAAATTAAAGAGGATGTTTCCTTCTTTAATAAACAATTTACACCTTGCGCACAGTCGTCTCATTTCTGTTTCATCTCTATACTGCAAGCAACGTTAAATTATTTACGTCTACATATACATATCTAAATATATTTAATTATTTAACGTGCTTTAAACCAAGTATTCATTTATTCTTTAATATTGAATTTTTAAGAATTATATACACATTTTAATTTTGTTTAAGTAATCTAAAATCAAAATATCAACAGACTTTTCTTAATCATATTATCTCTAAGTAACTAATTTTGAAGTGAGATAATCAAAATCGTAAATTTTATTCAAAATAAATATTAATAATTAGGCATATTTTATTTATGTTTTATGTTTATGTTTTATAGAAGATAGAATTGGTTTCATATTGTCTGGAAGATATTGGTAGTTTTAAATGCAGTTAATTTAAGATAAGCATAATTTTGATATATACATATATATAAATCACAATAATACAGATTTGTTTCAAGTTATAATGTTAATAAATATATTTTTGCTATTTTTTTAATAAATTTATATTAATTCCGGAAAATAATTTTGAAATGTTAATCTTTAATAAATAGTAATGAGTAAAGGGAGTTTGGAGTGTTTATACAAATGGAGTATGAGCGGAGTTGGTATGTTGTAAATAATAGTAATAGCATTACATGTTGCAAGTGGTAATAAATAATCATGAAGGTAAATATTAAATCAAGTAATTGTAAATCAAAGAGCGTGAATAATAAATGACACAATTAAAGAAGTGAGCGCTTAGCGTATTTGCTTTTATAAATTCTAAAGTATTATAAATAATCTGTGTAATGCGTTTCGCTGAAATTACTTCCTTTCCTCACTTTCAACCCTCCGGCCCGTACCTAACTTCTCAAGGACCCGCCTGTAAATCCTTCAATCACGAGCGCTGACTTCGTACACCGTTCAGTATATACAGGCTTAATAAAATATCAGGACGATTTTTCTCTGCAAATTTGACTTTCGGAACTGTCGCATCGATTCTCGTATTTTAATTAGTTCAAACCGTGCAATTTAATTTTCAGATTGCATCAAATATATTGCTGCTAATGATTAAAAATTGCGACTATAAAACTTCCGGTTCCACGGGAACTGCTTGCATTTTTCACGTGCAGATTCTATCAGTTATATACAGCACAGCACTGCCTCTATACCATTACAACGTAATACCTAACATTTAGTAATTCTTTATTATAAATATCCTCATTATACATTTTCCGTGTATTATCGCCGATTGCGATTATATAGGAAGACGGTGCTTTATTATAAATTATTGTTTGATAAATAAGGTTTTATTGCATAGGATCATGTGTGAATTATTATTTAAGGAGGGGAAACGACGAAAAGAAGACCCGAGGCTCTTATATTAATTGTGGCGCGTAAGTTTCTATCAGTGTGTCCATTTCTCTTGCTTTCGTTAAGCTAACCCTGATACGATTATCTGGTTATAATTTGAAGTTCCGCTTCGCTGGTTCCGGAAGTAGAATTGATTGCTCCCTTTATATTTGGCGACATTCATTCACTGTATTCTATTTAATTTGATTTATGCCCCGGATTGTCTTCGTCGTAGAACTGAAAGAAAGAAACAATGTAGGTGTGTGTGTTTTCCGCATCGAGGAGATATAACACTTCAATCTCTTAATTCGCACGCCCTCAGAACCTCAATGTTATCTGTAAGCCTCAACTTCTTATGCTCCGGCACGTCTTCGGCCGCTGTTATTTCTTCTGGCATACCTGTGGATGCTAAATAACATACCTTAATCGAGTTTCTCGGAAGTGGGAATGTATGTGCCAGAGAGAGAGAGAGAGAGAGAGAGACAGAGAGAAAGGAAGACCGAATACATCAGCCCGACCAAAAATCAATCAGCGGAGGCGCACATACAATCTTATTAAATAGTTAAGGTCCTGTCTTATCTGGTGCTTGGATCTTAACCGCACCGCCTTGGGCATGTCGAAGGTCCCTTATAGTTTCCAACACAGATGTAAATGCAAATGGGGGTCACTGGGGGCATCCCCCTCTTACTGTAGACCGCTTTCCATGCATCCATTTCAAATTACACCTTAGTATCAATTCAAATTGAGCAGCCATCTAAATGTATTCCGATTTTACGTTACAGACGCATTCAGATTTTGTATTTGCTATTGTGTTTGACTTTCCATGCAATCCATTTCATGTAGATCTGTGGGTTGCATATATTCTACATCCAGCTAATTCATTTGTGAATTTTGTTCATTCGATTATAATGCAATTAAACAATTCTTCTTAAACAAAAATTAGATTTAAATCCTGTATACACCAATAACTCGCGTAGTGCGACATCGATCAATATTTACTTAACTTAAAAGACATAACATACGTTATAACATACCTAAAAGTGATCAATAACTTGTATTTCTTTTATATATAGTATGTGAGAGTAAGAATTAAATATTTTTGTTTGTTTATAATTGTAATAAATGCATGCCACGATCCAAACATTTTCTGAGTATATGCACTTGCCCTTGTTTCCATTCGTAATCGATATAACAAATTTATATTTAACTACGTATGGCTTTTATATTGACATGGTTTTTGAATACCTACGTTATGCAAATACTGGATTTCAGATAGCTATACGTATATGTACGTACATATTTTGCCAGAATTGGATAGATTGTAAAGGTGGACAGGGAATTCCATACATACAATTTTGATTTTAAATAACACGGTCGGATGTCCGCAATGAATTTGAAGTAATCACTCAGATATCGTATATAGGTATATATAATAATAATGCATATTGTTACGGACGATATAACTACATCGATATTGCATTATTCATTGGTAAATGCATCGGCATATAATTGAATACGATTAATTATTATAATTATCGGTATCAAAAATAATGCTCAATTCTGAAATCGATCTGTTTTAATTTCGCATAAAGAGGAAACAAAAATGATGTTGCGAGTGATCCATTAATTCGTTTGTAATAAAAAAAAAAACAATACAAGTACATAATCATTCATTCAAATTTGATTATATTTTCAAAATTACATATCTAAATATATCTGTACAATTTTTCATTATAATTAATATGAATAATGCTATATAGAATTCTGCAGATTTAGAATTAATTATAATAAAAAAAACTTTACATGAATTTGATATTTATTATTTATTATTATAATAAATGATTTATGTCGACCTATAATGTTTGATAAATGATCACACGTTTGATAACTAGCTTGAAAGTGGTAACTGGATTAGTATTGGTACTGCTACAATTACATACACATATGTTGTTTGATTTCTTTACTATTGTCATTTGGAGGTTTGTTGTATTTCCGTTTATTTTTATGTAAACATTTTATTGGCCTCAAATTGGAAAGTGTTATCGAACGAGGTATTTCTACCCTATTTCTATATTTAATAGTTATGATGAAACAAATACATTTTTATATATGACCCTTTCATATTAATCTTTTAGTTTTAGTTTTATTATATGCTAATGATTTAGTTTCATTCATTTAATTGTAGAATTTTTTTTATGATTGTTATTATACACAGTTTGTGGAGTAGTTACGTAATCTAACTTTAATTTATCTGGTTAATGAATTTGGTTATAATTAGATAGAAAAGTTTAAAGAATAAGTTGATTTATAGTGCAGTTGTATATATCACACTTTGTTGAATGTAACGTTGATAATTCAATTCAATCCGTTAATGTGGATTATTCTGCTCCCAAAACATACATAATTCAGAGCATTTTATTGAGTCTCATTAAAATTTACATAATGCACATTATTAATATAATGATCATTGTGAGTCTAATTCATTACCCCACATTATAGACAATGGACCAGGCATGATAATATGGCTAATACGTCTTGTTTCTTTATATTCTTGTTTGCTGACTTCATAATGTGATTGTAATTGCAATGGATATCAACGTTTCGTGCACGAAAGTAATTTGGTTCTAGATAACCTGATTATCAATTACACACACAATGTTATTATAATTTAAATTAAGATAAGTTGGTTCAAATTAATTAAAATTTTCTATTCTAAATATACCATTTATTTGCTTTTTCATTTTTAAATCTAATTTTTAGTTAGTTACGTACTTTTGTTTTTTGCTGTTGTTAAGGAATTGAGGAATTTGATTTGCATATGTCTAATTAATGAATATTTATAAATAGAAATTTAAAAAAAAAAATACCAACAATTGTTACTTTATAACTCAGAGATGGATATTGTTTTGCCAAAAAAATTCTGCAGACCAGCATCGGATTTTTTTATTTTTAAAATAATTGCGTAAAGGTATGATTAATTGATTACAACTTATTAATATATTTGTAAGATAAAATAAGGTATTCTATATATGGTGTCTGTATATTCACAAGCGGATAACTGTTAGCCGAGATCTGATAGGAAAGAAGGCATTTTACATATACATCATTTTAGAGTTCAAGAGGTTAAATTATTCAATACATAATATGTAAAAATATTATTGTTTACTTTATAATGATGTAGGTATTAATAATACTTAAATGGTGTTATATAATAGTAGTAATATAATTTTTTTTTCTTCCATTTCTAATGGATTTATTTATTAGTATCATATACCGATTTATAGCTGTTTTATTTGTGGTTTGATAAATAAATTTCTTCGTTGAATATTAGTTGAGATAATATAAAAAGAGAGAAAGGGACGTTTCGTAATTACTGATTTATTGTAATCCTGATTAAGTACGGACTTTGTACATCCTTCTATAGTGGAATTACTTGATCAATGCTGGTATAATAACGGATAATTAATAATAATAATCGAGATATGAAATAATATAGGAATAGAATGAAATACAATAAAATAATTGATATGAATTTTCACCAGTGGGAGGTAAATAATCGAGATAAATTTGAATGGGGTTTGAGTATCGTAAATTAGCAATATAAATTTAGTATGGGAATCATAGGTCCGTATTTATGTAAGCCGCTGTTAACCTGAGGCTGGGTATAATTTCTATGAGAGGGCAAGAGGTCGGGGGTTATGATGGTACGGTATTAAGCGGCGACTGCAACGGTCGGAACCGTCTTGTTCCTCGCCGGAACATGGAACTTTCTTATCTCTCTTCCTATTGTTCTCCTAATGAATTCAAATCCAGGAGGGCGGATCCGCGAAAACGTCAGCTTTGCATCAATTTGCATAATTGTATATATTGATGTTCGTTAACGAATGTTGTTCGACCGCGCCGTTCCCCTCTGCCACCATCTAAAAAGTTCCGCAAGTATTCGCCGTCCGATTTGAAATTCATTGGATGTTGCAGGATTTCAATCGCGACGGATTACATGGTGAAACGCCCTTAATTTCTCATCGCTTTACTCTACTTCCAACATAACAATGCATATTAAAAAATGTACAAAATAAAAATTTAACTAATAAGAACAATGTTATAATTTTCGTCGATTTTGTGTACTTTTGAGAAACGTAACATATTCTTTTTTCATTTAATTATTTTATTTGATTACTTGTCACTTATTTTCAATTTCATGACTAATTTACAATTTAGAAATTAATTCAATTTCAATGTTAAAGTTTCAAGAGAATTTGCTTAAAATTACAAAGTCCCGTCTCTCTTTCATTCCCCGCTCGACGTTAAGTAGGTTGTTTTCCCTAATGTTATAAATGAATAATTCCCCGCATAACAGGCCCGAATTATCCCTTATTATTTCTACCCGAAAAGCAAATTGCTTTTCTCTTGAACGTCCAAACATGTTTGCTTCTTCTTCTCTGTCTTTCTCTTGTTAATATTCTTAGAGCATTGCCTCCCCGGATTCATTTTAATTATTGGTATCAGATTGTGGCGATATCAGGTAGTTGTTATCTATCTCCTCCGCGGGATAAAATTAACTGAAATATGTCAGAAACGGGAAGAAAAAACGGATACATGATAGACCGTGGCGAGTTGTAATCAATTATGTGGCAGACGGCCACCCACGAAACATATAATTACCTGCGAAAGCCGCAGACACGACTACGGCATAGACTTCCTTGCCTCTTAATTTATGGAAAAAGGCTAATACAGTCTCAAAATTAACACTGGTCCAATGCTTACATGTTATTTTCTTCGAATTAACTATCATTCAAAGTGGAATAACATGATAATGCTAATATATAATTTATTTGTCCTTTCGATGCAAAGCTTTTGCAATATTTTTATATTTTTGGAGTTTGTAGTCTTTATATTTCGGAATGGTACTATATTAAGGTAGATTTTTATTTTAGGGCGTTTATCCGTGGTAATTCGGGAACGTTAAATACAAACATCGCGTTTATTTGCTTTAAAAACTTACTAATTTTTTATTATTTTTCTTGTAAAATTATTTATTAAACGGCAGATTTGCAGAGAGAATTTTATTGATTAGCTTATAAAATAAGTAAACACTAAGCCAGCCGCGACCACGGTAAATTAATACATGGATAATCAGCGTTCTACTTTATATCCTTAGTTTAAAATCTATCTGTATATACTCATATATATGTTACAGCAGATTTTTGTATATATTCTATGATACTTCTTAATTCATTATAGAAATATATGACTCTTCAATAGATTAAAGTATATGTATAGTTAATTTATTTTGTTTCTCGAATCAATAGTTATTTACCTCTAATGGTCCATTATGTTATGAAATAATATCACTTTTTATTGACATATCGATGTATTGAATGCCAGTCTTCATTTATGAATTAAAATTTTCATAATATAAAATAGATTATTTTTTTATTATTATTACAGTTACAATATGCAGTTGACAATATATCCAAGTGAATATAATCGAAACAGATATATGTAGATCTCAATAATATGCATAATTAGTATTCAAAAAGTAATGAATGCTATATCATTAATGATTTGTAAAAATATTCTTTAGCCAAATTAAAATTGGGATTGGGATAAAAGGATTCTAGAAGAAAGGCTAGAGAATATTAGAGATAAGTATGAAGAGTATAAATTGTTCGTGTAAAGAAACTAAATTACCTGTGTAGTCGTGTTGATAGATTTAATCTATTTTGAGCTTGTTTTAATGTATAAACATGTTATTAAGAAATAATTAAGAGGTGTTTCAATTTTCTTTGCTGATAACTTACAAAGTTCAAACTTGAAATGGTGAATCGTTAAAGTTATCATTTAAATAATAAATGCTTTTTATATAGACTTTGGGATGTATATTGATTTTGCAAGATATTAAGTATTCTAAATCATTAATGTTTTCAAACTTTTGCGTCACCATAATTTTATTTTATAATTGTTGGATACAAAAATAAATATATGTAATACTTATTTTCATTAATATAATTTAATAAACTATTAAAATAAATAAAAGTTCCAACACGTTTGACATGTTTATTCATATGCGATTTGCGTGTAATACGTACAGCAATAACAACAAAAAAAGAGGAGGACAGGTCCCATGGACAATATGTAGAATGAAACACCGCACTGGTGCTACAAATACCAGTGAGATATTCATCACACCGCATAGATTTAAATGCATCTGCACGCGCCAATAAACTGTATATCATTACGAACATCGGCTTATTGAAAACGCAATCCGCATAATGGCAAAAATACAATATTGTATCATAACTCAAACTAGTTAATTTAACATATTGCCGTTGCGTATTGTAGCACTCTTATCGTGTTACAATAATTCATACGTGTTTGTCTCTCGGCGTGTGTAAATGTATATTCGTATTTAATGTTGGTGGATGATAGCGCCGGTTGGGCAGCACCGTTGAAATCAGTGCTGCTACAGCTGTTAGCGAGATTAACAATAAAATAATACAGTGGATCACAAATCACCCACTAATTTGACTGTGACCTATCCATCGACCCTCTCCTACCCTTCCGCCCATCGTCGAAGCGCCATTCCACAGCGGAAGTTGCCTGTAAATTTTGGAAGTTGGAAATGTCCGGCCTGCGAATTATATCGTGGCTCGGGCTTTATATCAACATTTCTCTGCGTCCATAGGAGATGTTTACTTTGGAATGTGTTATCTTCACGAAACTGCCCACGGTGTATTAACCTCACCCCGGATGGTCATAGAAAGGCAAGAAGAAATTAAAAAAAAAATACATGGCCGGTGGATATAAAATGCAGAAGATGTGCCCCCGCTCATTATCAACTAGATAGCTTCTATCGATTAGCGGAGGTGTTAAGCCTATGAATTATAAGTGGCAGGAAATAAGCCGGCGCAGTTTAAGCTATACCTGTAATTTGGGCCAATATATCTTCGCTAAACCGATCGGCCACATACATATTAACTGGTAGTAGTCCGGTTTATAGAAAAGGTGTTAAAATGAAATTGTTTTCTCCTTCACTCGCCGCCGTTTGAATCTCGGAATCAGAACCGCCTTCGATATCACATATTATTAACGGGTGGCGTGTGTAGGCGTCATTTTTCCAACTCTTATCTGCTTAGGTGAATCTTAAAGGCTCGTTTTAATATGTTAAACGAATTCATTCATAATTCGGTATACGGATGAGTATCTACTATATACAAGGTGATTACAACTTGGAAAAGGATTTTTTTTATTATAAATCATTCAAGGTCCTTGAACTTATTATTTTTTATTTCAGAGGTTGTTAAATAATATGTCCGAACGTCATATTTACACTACAGATATGTCTTAAACTTATTTCATTTCAATGAACATTTTTAAATTGTGTATAAAATATCCATTATGTATCATAGTTATATGTGCGGTTTATACAATTTGTAAATTAAGCTAATTTATATGAATTCACTTTTATGAAATTTTTGCGTATATTCTTCATAATTGAAGAAGTATTAGAAATCCATTATTTTCCAGCGTTCGTGATACATGCATTTTATTATTATTATTAAAAAATAATTGAGTTATAAATATTCAAACGATAGATTTGCGTTGGTTGTATAATAACTGTAGGCAATAGGTTAAAAATAATTAGTAATTGCGTTTAATCTTTGAAATCGTGTGGAACGTTAGAAAGTGTATATTTACAGATGATTCGTAGGCCGCTAAAGCAAATTTTGATAATTAAGATAAGAGGAAAATATGAATACAATTTTAATACACTGCTCGATTTATATTCCTTGTTTAGTATCTGCAAAATGAGATTAGAATTTACATTGATTGTCAGGCTGTGATATAGGAAAATTATATAAAATTTTCTGGAAGTTACTTAATAGTGATATAACGCGAGAAATAAAGTTAGGATATTTATAGAAATCGCATTTATAATACTTGTCAAGTTACTTTGCTGTTATTGAGTATTGACTTTCTTGCTTTGTACGTGTTTTAGAACAGTAGAATAGTTATTGACACTCGATTTAAAACCGATCTGTCATTTAGTGTATGCTAATTCGAATTTAATGAGGGCATAATCCATACTTCGCTGAAAATCAGATTACAGTTTTTTTTTAAATTGGTTGATTATGAATGCACAATGTTACGTGCTGAAGCCAGTTAATGATGGCACGTAAAAATGTGTTCGGCCTTAATGAAGTTAGCTTACGATAAATTACACGTCTAGATTCAATTCGGAGTCAATCGACGGAGTCGGAATTAACTCGAACTTTCAGGATTCCTTCTCCCTGGATAAATATAAAATGGAACCCCTCGCTTTTGTACGCTAAGAATCGGTTAACCTTTAGACGTGTTGGTTTGTCGGATACACATTCGATCAATGATCTTATGAAAGGAAAATCGCCTATTATTACTAATAATACCCTGTTGCAATTTATTTGTAATTCCGTGCCAACATGAAGCTAAATCTAATGAGAACATTATTATCACGTCACTAGTGGTAATTGGTTCCATAGTTCAACAGGCGGAAGCAGATGGCACCAATATATAATTACATTCTGTACTAATTATATACATTTTACATTCATAATTTTATTATTACTTATCTATATTACAACATATCTCTCATCATATTATCATCATACATATAAATATTTGAAAACTATAAATTTTTTTAGATAATATAACAATAAGGAAAAACTGAGGTCAATGGACATTTGTATATAATAATAATAAAATAACATAATAAGAAAGTTCAAACCAAATTGATTAGCTGTTACTGACCATATGTCTTTTTCCCCTAATTATATAAATGTAAATGCAATCTGAATGTAAGTTAAAAATAGATAGTTTATTATTCACGTTTAATATTGAACTTAAATCTAATTATTTCTATTTAAATAAATGATGAGGAGTATTGTTTTCAAACTGCGATCGATGATTTTTCAATTCCCAGCAGAGATTGTAATCGCATTACTCAGGTTCGTGAGGTGTACAGGCAATCGGAATTCCCATATTCATTAGCCCACATTTCTTGATTAAAATGCCCAAAATATTCGAATTAACTGAGAAATATAGATAATCGTTGCATTTGATTATTTACATATCGATTATTTTGAATAATGTACTGGAATATGTTAAAATTAATTTACCATCATGTATATTTGATTTCATCAATATAATCACTTAATTAATCATTAATTAAGTTTTCATGCTCATTAAATTTCAAACGAGCATTGCATATAATTCAACTATTATTAATATTTGTCATTCGGTATTTATACATCAATCTGGGTATCAACAGTTTGTGTGTATCTTATATGCAAATATCCATCAAAGCTACGCGCGCAATTGATTTCCATCTAGTTATATTATATTAGAAACACCTAAGTCGAATATATAATATGAAAAACGATTTGATAAACTTAATTAACATCTAATGCTAGGAAATTATAATTTTGATTTTAGATTCAAATCAAATACTGTTGACATAAAATTGAATTAGAATTTTTTTACGTGGCTTCTGATTCTCTTTCTCTCATTGTGCCTCTTCATTTTTCTTTCCCTTTCGTTTGCCTTTCATTTGCTTAGTCCAATTTGAACCAGCCGCGCTGATGAAAACGCTTGCAAAGTAGTTAATGGAAATTGCATTGTGTGTAGGAAATGTAATGGTTCTCCGAATAAATTCTACCGATCAGAATTTTCATTTACCTTGTTATTGCTTCGCATTTGATGAAACCCTTCATTATTTCTTCATCGACAGGTAAAATTACACATTTCATCTGGGAAATTGCGGTTCGCAGAACTTCCTGCCCAGACTGACAAAAAAAGAAATAGATTGTACGATTTATTTTCGAATACTTTTTTCAGATAATCATTTCGAATACATTTTTGCTGTAATTAGTTATAATACACATAAAGTGACGTATTTTGGGTAGAATGACTGAAAAATTTGTACTCTAAAATAAGTAAGAATAATGTCCATTATAAAATATTAGAATTAATGCACTTTTTACTTGCAATATTACAAATGAAGATGAGTAACAAGCATTACTTTAAGAACTATTATTATCTAATACTAAAGTTTTATACAACACAACGGTATCTTGGATCTAATATAATTATGTAAAAAAACAATTTAAAAAGTGATTAACTTTAGATGAAATTGAACTTTTATTGCTTCTCAGCATCTTTATACACTTTATTTATCAATTATAAATTGTATAATTTTATATTAATAATTAATTAATAGAAATTTCAATAAACATATTATTTTTTGATCAATTCTGTGATAATTTGGTATTAATATTATATTTTTTTTTCGTCAGTTTTTATTTACAATCCGTTCTACTGAACATTTATCAAATCTGTTCGCTGTTGACATTAGGAAGTTGTCGGAAGTTGTCGCCGTTATCGAGAAGGTTGACCGCCAAAGGGTTCGTATGCGAATCAAGCCTGTTCGAGTATTTTTGGGAGAAATCTTTGGCAACCTCTTCAAATGTTTTTATTTCAAAATCCTGCTGCAGTCTCTTATTGGCGATGTACCATGGTGCACCCGCCATTCTTCTAATACATTTAGATTGGAAGACTTGGATTTTTTTTTAAATATTAGTTGAGCTTGCTGTCCAAACTGGTTTTAATATGACTTTGTACATTAGCAACTTGTTCTCCAAAGTCAACTCCAAAGTTGTGCGTTTCTAAATTTTATTTCTAGTTATCAGTTGTCAGTCCCATGCATCAAGTGCACTATTTTGTTGTTAAGTTTCACTGGAGGACAAGTGACTCGCTTTAAAGTAAAAGTAACATGCACCTATTTCGAAAGGTTTTTACTAATTTGCCATTTCTTAAACCATATTTCGAGCAGATTAATATATATATTAATAAGTGGAATTATATTTGAAAAATAAATAAAATGTAATAATTAATTAATTAATTTTGCAGAGATAAAACATAAATTCTAAATAAGAAATATTTAATTAATATCCGTTTCAAAGACGAGCTGCGAAATGCTGCTAATATTGCTTAATCCCATTTTAATTACACAAAGGAATGCAATAACAAAACTCAAGAAATAGAACGTTTAGGATACGTACGTACTTTAAAAATATAGTGTCTGTGAAGAATTTAATTATATGCAAGAAAGCATTTGGAGAGGTGAACATTTCGAATGGCTAAAGTTCTTAGATACAAACGTTATGGAGATATTTTACCTATGCAACATATATGGACTATGCGTTCCGTGCATGCTTGAAATCGACCTCTCCACATAAATTAAGTCTGCATGTTGAAAAGTTGACGGGTACAAGAGAAAAGGACTCACACAAAAACGTGCCGCATTGATTTTTCGACAGGTGCTCCTTTTGTTTGGAGCCCAGTATGTGGCCACAAATCGGTTCATATTAACCGTGATTTATGTCCGGTGTAATTCAGAGTGGAAATCCAACCATTAATTTCAAATTGTTTTACCGATTCCGTTCTGGTGTTTGTTTCTGTTTTCATGTTTTCGTTATTTCTGCATGCACCAAAATTCAAGAACAACCAATTTTGATTGTTATACCTATACTTAAAAGAAAAAAATGGTTCCACATTTGTTATAATATTTTTTTATATATTTAATGTATACTTATAAACGTTATTTATTTATTTATTATATGAAATAGGAATACATTCTGAATAAATACATTATACAATGAAATGGAACCATTTTCATTGTGCACTTTACGCACTAGTAAAAATACAATTATGATACTTCTCGATTGCTTCTGTATCCGGTCAATGAAAATATCGTTTAAAACTATACGATGCTAACGTATACAGCTTTTTAATTCCATTCTCTGGGCGTGAATTTGTTACGTGTGTTTGTATATTATTTGCGGTGTAATGAATATAAAAATACTCATTTGCGTCCGTTTTAACACGTTTCATGCGACGGTTGTTGTGTTTGTGTTACATTTCAACGAGTTGATATTTGTAAAGCTCGTCTTCTTTTCTGCAGCAACTATTTGTAATGATAATGATGTGAGATACACTGTGGGCAAACAAGGACAAACGTGTAAAATACAACATTTGTTCGCAGCATGTCGCGACGGAGCTAAAACTTTGCAAAGGATTAGACACATGATATTAGACATCGTTACATTTATTGAAGACGCGGGTGTCTTTAAACTTGTGAATTTAAAGCACCGGTGAAGACCGGATTAGATTTATTATTTTTGTTCTGTTGGAAACGAATATTTACCACAAACATTTTCAATCGATAGTTGCATTCTCATCTATACCGTTAATATAAACATACATTTGATTGATGGACACCTATATCCGATTCGGACTGTTGATGCATTATTGCATATTAGTTTTTTAATATATTTTGGACATCGACTGAAAGTAACTAATGTAGAAGCTAACTATTGTTAATAAAAAAAAAGTATATCTGGGATTTCAATTAAAAATGCTGTGTTCAAAACAGTATCATATACTCAAAATTATACTAGAGTTTAGTGAATAGTATTAATAAGATCAATATGTTTGTTTATTTGATAATTCATAAATAAAATAAATATCATAACATATCATAACATAGTTAATAAAAATGTCAAATTAGAATTCTATTAGTTAGGTGAAATTTATTATCATTTGAGTTAATATGATAAAATCAATAATGGGAATTGAAATTAAATTTGAGAAAAAGTAATTATTTTATATAAATTGTAATGTGAAAAGGGCGAAACGTTAATTCAAAATATATAAATGTTCAGTTCAATTGTATTTTTGAAATAATATATACATTGTCATTTCAACATATTATATAAAAATAACAATGTAATTTCAGCGAAATAAATCGAGTAAGATATTAATTTATAATTTCAATTTTGAATGGAAAGGGAATCTATTTCAGTCGAAAAGTTTAATAATCGAAGAAAAATACGATACGAATAAATAGAGGCAATTCTGTATGAATCGTAATTAAATATGTATGCCGTCCTGTGCTATTAAGTTAAGTTGAAATTTTAAATTGGAGTACTTTAGGGTTTGGTTTGAAAGGGACTCTGTACTTAGATCTGCCTTGCGTCAAAGTGAATAATTTATTCGAGGATAGTGGCGAAGCCAAAGATGCGCGTGGTCGGTTGAAATCTGGTCCCGACGAAACCCATCAATTTTTATCCCATCCGCAGTAATTGCACGTGCCCATTTATGGAGCCAATCGATAATTATCGAATGATAATGTCCGACTTAAATATATTCCGTCTGGAATTGCGTTGGCACCTGCTAATTTACCGTCGCAAATAGAGATATCATAAACCATCTCTCTCTCTCTCTCTCCTTCATGCATATCTATAGCATACATCGAACTCTCTCTCTTGTTCCCTGGAGGCTGTCTCGTTCAGAGATTGTGTTTGTGCTCCCGACAACAAAACGAATCGATAGTTTAATTACAGACCTCCGGAGATCGACTGTTGAATTATTCAGTCGTTTATATATCAATTTTCGCTTTTAAGGTATCCAAACGAAACAAAGCCAGTTTATCATATTACATAGCCTCGTATATCACTGCGTATTCTTTTATTATTTATATCTTTTTTAATACAGAACAAAGCTAATTATGACCAAATGAAAGCTTCCAAAGCAAACACTACCTTTTGTAATAAGATATACTCCTATATATATAAAATAGCTGTTTAAACTGAAAACGTCGGAGCAAGTTGATTTCACAAACCAGCTTTTTTTATTTTCGAAAATTCTTCGAAAATTATACGGTTCGTCCAGTAAATTTCGTTTTCTTCGGCGTTTCATCAGTTTAGTTAAATTAATTTTTGAGAAAGCCAGATAATTAACGTTGATTGATTATATGGTTCGTAATGTGAAGTCGTGCAGGTTTTAACTATAAACTAATTAATACCGCAATAACTGTGCACTGTGCGGATTCACTATAGTGAACATTTCAAAAAAACTAAATTTTAATTAATAAACATAAATACTAAAGGAAGTACTTCAAATGATTTTTTTTATAATTATTTTGATGTGGGTTTACAGTCCTCGATTAGACCAGTTAAAAAGAGTGGTCAACTGATTATCTGCCTTATGCGAGGTATTGTTATAACATATTTTGTAGTTAAATTTTGAATACACTAAACTTTGCATCTCGGAATTTATACTATTTTACTTAACCGATAATATTCGCTGATTCTTCAACTTTTATTATTAATATAGTCAATGCTTGTATTAAAATTATTATTTATACTGAAAAATATTTGTGGACTAGATTATAGCTTTTCTGTTATTTCATGTAAAGTTATATGCATTAGATTTGATGCATTTTCATTTCGAACTTGAATTATATAATAGAATGCGGCATTATTTAGGTTAAAATTCTTCTATACCATTAGCGTTTTGTTGCCTTATTTTGTCCTCTTCTGGGTCTCGCCATTATTTTTTCTCCTCTTCTCGTGAGGATTTAATTTGGCGGTTGGGGCGCACTAGCATTATTCGCGGCTTTTCGCGAAATCCAAGGCCATTTTTCTTTTAGAGGGTCGGTCTGAAAGAAGAAAAGAAACGATAAGAATAAAACGCGAGATCCTCGAGTGGTGGGGTGGCAGCGCGGGGTGGCGAAGAACCGTGGAGATGAGGGGGCGGTGTCGGCAGCGGCAGCGACGATGGCGCTGTATACTCTTTCCGAGTAAATCTGGAACAATTAAAATCCCCAGGGAAATGCGGTTAATAGAGATGAGTCCACATAAGCTGCTCTGAGCCCCTTCGGTTCCAATTTCTCGCGCTCCACACCACCGGTCGCAACCGCCTTCGACTCCAACTCCAACTCCTCCGCCTCCGTCCCCGACGACGCCCCAACCATTTCGACCGCAGGACCTCTTCTTTAATTAAATACTGACTGATTCTGCGAGTAAATCATCAGACTCTCTGTATAATAAAGTAAAGGTCTGCCCGTATCATTGCAATTCAATTAACCAACTAGAATCTCCCGTCTTTCTATAAACCTCCTTCTGACCTCTCTTTCTCCAATGGAATTGGTATAGTAGATGTGTGTTCAAGACCGGAATCCATTACAATTACCAAAAATATTTGACAAACAGAATGTGCCAGTACTTCAATATTATATACACATTAAAGTTAAATATATATTGGTATTCAGAAATCTTGCGGCTAAATCCAAAAATCTAATTTGTTCTTAGATATAAAATATTTTATGTGTACCTTTTACTGTTGCCATTGGCTCCCCTACGCTTGATGTGCTTGCCAAACTATATTTCTATACTATTCACTACTTATAAAAGCCTAATAGATTACTTCTTTTTCATAACTGTATTACTTTTGCTATTGAAAAATTCTTATTGAAATTTATTTGAATCTGGAAAATGAGGATTACGAGTATCTCTTCTAAAGTACATTATTTCTCCGCAATTCCTTCCAACTTATGAGTAGAGCGATTTACATGTTTAGATTATTAAATTAAGTAGTTTTATTATTTAAAGCAGACGTTGTTGGTATCGATCAATAGCGCTTCGTCTCATATCCACTTCCAACTAAATTGTTGTTCTATGGAAATCTATCAGCCTGCGGTGGATACAAATCCTGTTTCTTTAGGATTTATGCATCCCAGACCGTGTCCATAAAATTCTATATTCCAAATTTAGTTTTAGAACGACAAAGGATTTCATAATGTAATATACCTCATCTCCTCGTAAGGAGACTTTTATGGGTAGTACTCCAAGTAAAAACACTCACTTTATTATTGCTTAGATAACACCAGGAAAGTCGTTGCAATGGAACACAGAAAAGTGCTTTACATCGTCATCCAGCGTTGCACAAAGTTAACGTGATGCAACAAATGCGAAGTTGTTAGCCATTCATAAATAATAAAATCTTGCGCAACAATTTTTGGATGTTTGAATTCAGTCGACCTTCATTAAGTAGTTAATTGAAATTTGTAACCAAATATTTATTTAGGCCAAAGTTCTGCAATCAATATTGTTATTTATATGGGGCTAACGACGGTTTAAGTGAATCGAAATAAAAATCTTTCTGAATATATTAAGGAATAAATAAACACGGCAAATGGAAATTTTAACGATCTTCAATACACTCCACTTTTTAATATTTATTTATATTTTTACTTTTCAGTAGCACAAAAGAAAGTCATTTGAATCCTTAATAATGCCAACACCCGCGCTCCTTGCTCAATAAAATCCTTCAACATTTTGATAACGATTGTTGTTGCTCGGAATGTGTAATTGCTATTTCCATTACGTCTGAAGTCATTTGCAAATAATAAGGTCTGGTTGACCTAGAAAGGGTTTTACTTATATGTGCACCATTTATTATATACGATTATTCTGTAATAATAAATGAGTTTCAAATAAATATTATGATCAATTTGCTTTACTCATTATGCAAATTGTAATATCTTCGAGACTTTAGTCCTGTAGTCGTAATAGTCCAATCAATATATAATCGTTTACTCCAAACATTTTTATTTTAATTGCCTAAATATTTAATGTTTCTTATGATATATTTCAATACATTTATTAATTGTTTATTATTTATTAGAAAATACGATTGATTCATTATTCATTATTGTAATGAACTTTCATCGGTTTTATGGAGTATCTGGGTATAGTTTACTTTTATTCCCTTTCGTTATAAAAGTTGAAATCTCCAATGATTCTCGACTTGAATCTTGAATTTTCGATCTGAGTTCTTTTTTTTTTATTTTGAGTGTAACTTAATACAAATTGTATTATATAGATTTTTGACAGGCAACACATTTGCATATAATTCCATTACATATAGAAGATAAGCCCTTAATATAAAGAAATGAAATGCATATATTGATTATAATTTGATTCATTAAGTTCTTGTACCTGTGTTTTTGTACAAAATTAATTTTTGCGCATTAATTGACTTGGCTATAAAGTTTCTTGGCAAGAAAGAATAGTTAGATTTATGTTTGTTAGTTGAGTAGGTGCAGGATTGAAAAGTTTATGTGTGGTATTATTTGAATAGCAGTTTGTAATCCATTAGGTAAGTGTAAGTGGTGTCTATTAAAGTAGTTCCGTGAAAGATTTTAATTGCCATTGCCGCAGATAGCGACGCGTCCCGGAGTTATATAGCGTTTCCTTTATTAATTATTAGCGCCATTAAATGAGTACCTAGCGAAAGATAAATGTTTCCAACTCATAGCAGTAATTAATTCAAAGGAGGCCGACGCCGCAGCAGCAGACGTTCGCGAGGCATCCCGAAGAAAAATACACCATTCCACGCTGTTATAGCCATTAATTATTCCATAAATAAATAAAGTCTCTGGGAAGGATATTATTGCAACTAAACAATACGCGATCGGTTTATCTCTATAATAAATTTATTATGTGTAATTTACAGCCCCTAGAGGTAAATATGACTTGTAAAGATAAATAGCTGTGCTTCCCGTTGAAATCGATTTTGGCGCTCTAGCCTCGTTGTGTATATTTGTGTGTGCATAACCTAGGAGTTCTAATTTTGATGCTGTGAGCCACCACATACATAGTTAACATATCCAATAGGTAAATATCAACATTAGACACTAGTAGGTAAATACGGTCGCACGCAAAATATAGTGAGATTAGAATTTAATTAGTAACGCATTATCTCCGCTACCAATTGTCGTAGAGTGTATACTTTACATGCGAGATATGTTCCATTAAAGGAAACGACGCTACTACATTTCTTTCGGGATTCAGCATCTTCCTTGTTCTCTTTCTCTTTCTTTCTTCTCGCTGATTATCAATAAGATAGCTTCCACCGCTGCCGGATTCCACCTGCGACCCTTTGCTGCGCAAACACTTATTTTTTTTCCGTTCTTCTGCCCTACTTTATTGCATTGATCAAAAGAGCTGCCTCCGGAGAGATGAAATAATATGTGAACGCAATCGCATAATATACAAATTGTGTAGGGTTGTTGGCCGAAGGCAGGTCAGACAGAGTAGGACGATCTGCGGGGGATGGCAGTTATACATGGATTTAGCGACTAAAAGGTGCTAACGGGCGGCAGTGCGGTACGACGATAACGACGTGGCCGTCCTTATCTGCGGTCGAAGACTGGCTTACGATGTCCAATAATGTGTCTTCCTCCTAATCCCTGATATCTCACCAGAGACGTGACGTACGGACTTCAGAAGCGGCCCACCATATCTCCACTCCGCCCTAACCCTCCGCACCCTTTGCACAATCGCCGTCTCCGACGCTGCAGCCAGCGCGCTGTTTCAGTCAGGAATTGTACCGATTTTCATTCCCACAATATCCGGCAATCTTCTTTTATTTCTTGCCAACAATTCTTATCACCCTATTATCTTTCACGCACACAAAATGAATCCACAATTTAATTAAAAAAAATAAACTTACGTTTCTGCTATCTGACTGAATATCTCCATTTTATTATAACATGAAACGTGAAACACATCACCACAATTTTGAAACAATATTCAACCAAATCTCATCTTTTATTAATAATGCTGTGCCCACACTATGGGCTATTTGTCAGATCTACCAACTTCAATGTTGCAGTATAATAAACATTTTCTAATGAGTCAATTAATGTACCGTGATTGTATTTGTTAAATAGACATTTTTAAAAATAACATCTATATCAAATAGAATATCGAAATAAAAGAGTATGTACATTATTTTTACATAGTTTGTATCTTTTCACTAACTTTGGACATTCCATTGAAATCGAGAGAAGAGATATTTTATTGTAGATTGGATAAAAGCTTTCACCTTCTAAAAATATCTTGTCCTTTAAAGTAAAAACTTTAGGTGGTCAAACCGCTTACCTCAACCTTAACGTTTCTCATCCAACCGGAATTGATCCCAAAATAAAATCGAATGTGTGCTTCAAGATATATGTAGTTCTTTATACTTTTCAATTTGACTATAGCCCAAACCTATCGCGATAAATAATAATATTCATAATCTGGTTTACGCGTGAAAAATGGGTCTTTCCGTAGATGTTTGCACTCTCGCATTTTGAAATGTTGTAAATCCGTTAATCCGGGGAATTATCCAATTACACTGTACACGTAATTTTTGTTGCGCTTTAAATTATACGAATAATGTTTCTGACATTTTAATTTGTATACTCGGAAAAAAATAAAATAAAATAAAATGTGCGGTGCTTACTTAGTCAGAGCCATAGGTTAATCTATTTCGGGGCCATGTGCTAAGAGACAAATGACTATGTTTTGCAGGGCCGACATTACTTTCGTCGCCACATCAAACGATCGCCTGGTTACACCCTCGTAAGAACACACAAACCGCCCTATTTTAAGCCCCGTTCTCTTTTCGGGAAAGATTTATTTAGAATTGATGATGCCGTTGAGTGGAAACAAAAATTTGGGTAACACCTTGAGAGCTTGGATGGTATTTTTACCGTTTTATTGGTTTACGAAAGACGACGCTAAAAATATGTTGGTAATTATGAGCTAGAGCGAATATTCTTTCTTATCCGGCGGTGATGTTATAAACGTGCAATATGTAAGGGGTCTTTCACAAACGACTGAGATGGGTTTACTTCACCACCGAAGGTTGGAGAAAAACTTATTAGATGTTTGTTGCAAACCTGGTTTCGGTGAAATAACGAAATAAAGTCAGCGGTAATAAATATAAGTCCCTCTCCCTTAGAAAAATCCCAACGAAAGTTACATCCGTTGAATTTTAACGAGCAACTTCCTTGCTTACACATTTTCAGTTGCCTCACTTTTTCTACTTTTCTTCCCCAATATTCGGTTTCTAGTTTATATTTCATGAATTATATAGAGCTTGTGATTTAATTAATAAACACTCATCAAACATGAGTGTGGTACATGTACGTGGTATGCTGTTATTTGGTTGATCGTTTATTCAAACTATTTTGTTAGCTTAGACACAGCAATTCCAAATATTTATTGCAAACTTTATCAAACGAAAAGACTTTCGCATATGGAAAATATTTATTACTTTGTATTCTAGAGTAGGAGGGGGAATTATGGTTTGTTGTTTTGGTCAGAGAAAAAAATGGAAGCACAAAAATGTTAATAACCGCATTTATATAACGGTTCGTATCTGTGCACGCGATCAAAACGAGCCGTGTAATGGACTGGACGGTTTTTAGGGGATCCAAAGTCCCCCTATTTCGGACAAATCTGCGCGAGATTGAACAATCACGAAGTTATATTTGAACAATTGCAAGTGCTATCGATCTTATACGACGAGTGATATTCCCAAACGAATCCCGGAAATATTTACCCGGAAAAGTTTCAGGTTCATAAGTTATATCCGCAAGAATTTCATATACCCAGGCAGAAAAGGAAATGGTGAAAAGAACTCAAAAAGCACACACACACACCCATATATATATATATATACAGTAGAAAAAGAAAAATGAGAGGAATTGTTCACTCAACTTCAAATTGGGTGCCAACTGCTGTTACACGCAGATGAGTTTGCTACCGGATAAGCTAGTATACGTATACATTCCGTGACACCATAAACATGGATTTCCCTTATCATTCCATGCCCGTAGCCGATATAAAAATAAAGCATTGGGCAAAAAAAATCATATATCAGTATTTTGTGAAAGCGGTCCTTAAGGAGCGCATGTAATCTTTATGTCTATGTGCGATGGAGAACGAAATATTCATTTAGCAGCAGTTATATAAAAAGAAAATGAAGAGGAGCATTCCATGGGAAGTAATCCAAAAAAGCTTTCAAATTAATGCAGTGTTAAAATATATGCTTTTAATTCCATCTCTCTCTCTCTCTCACACACACATACTTTCCTGTCCACGTCATTTCGCCGTCCTCCATCTACTTTCAGTGATTTTTACTTTTATTCGCAGCGTAGATTACAACACAGTTCGAGTCTCATAATGAAAAGTATTTCATTTGCATAAAGAAACTTTCTTATATTTGTTGATATTTTGTTACCTTTTTGGGATAATAATGATAATTTCTGGACTTAGCTTTAAAATTTTCTATTTCTGAATCTTTATGATTCATATAAGTAGACATGCTTGGCTAATTTTGAATATTTGGCTTCAACAAAACTTATCAGGTTTTCAATCATATATTTCAAATTATTTCATTTCTAAACATGTCCACAAAACAATAATTCAGTTTTTATATTCAGAATTTATATGTACTCAAGTTAAATAAAATATTGATCTTATTTTTAGTATATTATTATTTGTAATAGCAGGATTATACTATTAAACATTGTTTAATTTGTATTATTTGTCTTCAAAACATAATTGTCCTATAAAACTAACATTATTTATTTAGTCGGTTTTGGAATTGCTGTAAGTTAGTAGATTTTTAATTTTTGGATTAATTTGAATATAACTTTGATTAAATATTTTTACAAGTTAAATTGTATACAGTATTTTTTACGCTATATTATTGTCAGTCTTTGTTTAAATTTCGTTTCAGAAAAATGGTTGAAAAACGAAACCTATAATATATAGATCATAGGTTTGGTTTTTCAATAGTTCAAAATTTTATATAACATTTATTTAAAGAAATATATTTATATATGCTATAAAAATAATAAGTAAATTTGTTAAGTGTTAAATTTTTGTTGTCTCGTTGGATACAACAAAAATGATATTTGGATAATAATATTCTATAATTATTATATTTGTTAATTGAAGTTAAATATTTTGAGTATGCAATATACAAAGAAATATTAGTTGATTAATAAAATATATGCTACACTATAAATAAAAACAACTATATTTGGGAAATTTCAAAATGAAAATAACATTGTATCTGTAGGATTTATGGAAACATTAAAATCGAATTTGATGGAAGCGGAGTTTTAATTGTAATGATTCGCTTGCGGCTCGGTCCGTATACTACTATTAAAATCGCATTAATTAGAGGAATTCGTGCAGCACAACAGAATCACGATTTTCAATAACATCAGTTTTCAGTAATTGCCTGGTATTGCGATGTACTTATTAGCGAAACCGGTGGATGGGATGTAATCATTGAACGACTTTGAAGTACCACTCGAATACTGAAAGTTGTCTTATAGAGTGGTACGTAAATGTATGTGCTCATGACATATCGAAATTTGACAAAGTGTTTGCATAATGAGGCCTTGCCAACAAACAAGTGTGATATGTGTAGTTGGCGCAGGATAGCAGTATGCAAGATGTGTGTTTAGACATGAGAGTATTACAACTCCAGGTTAACTGATATTAAGTTTCATGATACTGAATTAACTAATTTCTGTTAAGACGTAAAGCTTGTGGCAAGGCGTGGATCCAACAATGCACATCAGCTAAATCCGAAGCCTACATCCCGAATAATTACCCATCAACTCGCATTCCCTGCGTACACCCTAAGCGAGGGGCGAATAAAAACGCGGAACAGAAATAGTAATTCAGCATCAAAACACAATAACTCATAAGAAAATATACAATTGCCTCTCTGCGAGTGCCTGCGTCTTACGATTTATTCGCCGCATTCGAGCTTGGTTTGAAATGAGACCGTTTAAGACGTTGAGGATTGTTTTCCTTCCGGTCTCTCCACCCAAACTTCGCTTCCTTAAAATTTCACTTGAACATCGCGGATTCCATTCTAACCATAGCTTTTTATTGGCGATCGCGTAATGCCAATGATGTGGACTCTGCATGCAAATCGGGGTATTTGTTGTGTTTCCGACGGTGGTCCCATCTGCGGCTGTCGATATCAAAATTGGCAACTATAAAACAATAACCCAAGGAAAGAAGCGCTCGACGTATCTAATATAAGGTACGAACGGACATAAAGCAGAAAGTTTCTAGACGATCATTTCGTTCTCTCTTCGTAATTTAGCACTCAAAGTGCTTTCATAAATGAAATATAAAGGAAAAATTAGTTCTTGTTTCGCGTTTATATATTGCCGGAGGAAGTTCCGGCTAGTGAAAAAGGCACGATTCGCCTCATATTGTTCCGTCACATTTCCACTTTTATAATATATCAACACTTAATTAAATTTCCCGTAAATAGATCGTTCCATGTACAAAGCTTCACCAGATTTGCATTATCCCAATGCACTTTAATTAATTTAATTTTTAATCAAATTGATTAGGCTTACCAAAAATAATATAGATTTTATATAAATATTTATTTAGAAAAAGAGCATTTGATATTCTTGATGGATTAATTAAATAATAGATTTTGTATTTGAAAACTATTAATTAAATTCTATGTAATTTTATAACTGTAGTTTTTAATTTATATAATATAGTTATCAACATACTTAGACTATACGTAATGTTGAAATATAAGCGCTTGGTGGATGAAGTATGTGTTTTCTGTTTGCTATTTATGAACATTTCACAAATTAGCGCGCGGTAATCATTGAGGAAAAAAAATCGAAATTTTAATTTGCATAATCTAATTACGCTATTGCTGGTTGTACGGTCGTCCAGCAATTACAATTTAAATTAATACAGGATTGTCACGTATTGTATAATCCGTTGTCACGGTGATAATTACATAATCTAATTTGAGTCTTTTGTCTTCGGCTGCCGTATGTCACTGGAGTCGTTTAAATTGTTGATGATGGCATCTGAGATCGTCTTTCGCTATGCAACAGAACATTTTTGGACTGCTTGTGTAGGAAAAGCTTTGACGTGAAATGGCCGTTGTATAATCAGAGCAGACGTAAACACGCCATTAACAGTCCGACCCAGATGCGATCCTAGTGCGAAAACAAAATATAAATTCAGCTGTTTGCTTCTCGTTTTTCCCAACGTACTATCGTATATAACGAAAAAAAAAAGTATATTTCACTGAATTCACCACACAAAGAAGCTTATTTACCTTATGCTGCATGAACATGTTCTATTTATTTGTGTTTTTCTTTGTTTGTTTATATTTCATGATAGAATGCTGTGGTGCATAATTTAAAGGATTTTCATAATCATTATCATAAAAACAAACGAATTTAGCCCTTTTATCTAAGTAAAACATATATACATATATGATTTTATATCTAACTGAGCTTTCTGATACAGTCTGGTTATCACATTTATCATAATAATATAACATTAAAGTTTAAAAACAATAGTGTTTAAGTAAATAATAAAACAAACATTTAATTAACCATTTAAATGTTTTTTTTTTCTGTATTGGCTGTAATGAATGCGGAAATTTAAAATCGTTAAGAGTAATGGAATTGATTGGATCCGCGGTTGCCGTGGTCATTTAGCTCGCCCCGAAGCTGCAGCATCGATAGACCCATTAATTATCTTAAACGAGCAGCAGATGCAAAAAAAAATATACACATTTATTACACACTTCGAACTCTTCCTATTTTAATTCTCTCCTTTTTTTCCGGTATCATCTTCCGTTCGAATTGTTTATGCGCGTTTCAATTACTTTGCCCTTCATTTCAATGATAATTCCTGTCCCTCCCGAAAAGCATGTATCATGGAAAGGTAAAGGTTAATAATTAATCGATGAATCGGAGGACAATTGAATTAGGCATAATTGCCGAGATTAAAACGGGCCGTTAAAATAAGTCGCTGCGAGTTATCGCCCGTATATGTGGCTGTGGGTATCGTCGCCCTTCGTGCGTTCCTCATTATTTCACAAAATCATCTTCCGCGCGGTTTCTAATTAACGGAGCAGCTATTTTCGGCTCAATTAAATGGGGATGGGATAATTGAAATTAATGCACTCGAGCGAGCTGAGAGACGCTCAAATTTGTTTTGAGTCATAAAAGTGATTTGGCCGACAATAATTCACAAAACTGCATAAACGGACGCGCTCCTTCACTTCTTCAACGAACGAATGGCCAACGCCGGCCAACATTAATTATTCCAAAATATCACTGTGTCTATCTGTCTCGTTTGTTTTCTATTTCATTTTGAAGTTCACGGACGATAATCATTGCATGCACATTATTCATGATATAAGACAACTACAATGATACCTTGATTTGAGATCTTAATTAATTTACTCTTAATCCAAAAAAACCGAATTTCTAAGCAAAATTGAGTAGATATCTTAAAATCAAAGATCTCTGTTTCGATTTTATCATTCTTTTATACTTTTACAGGTCGTCAATTTAATTTAATTTGGTTTTTATAGATTAAAATAAAATTATTTGTTTTCTTTTTTTTTATTCTTTTCTGACTATGATTTTTTTGTTACAAAATATGTAAGTCAAAATTAAACAATGAAAATTTGTAAATAAAATATAATTTGAAATTGAATAATATAAATTAATTTAGAAATATTAATAAAATTGTAAACTCCAAAGCATGGTAAGTAATGGATATTTGGATATTTAAATGAAATTCTGTATCCGTCTGTCAATTTGCGGACATTTATAATTAAGTTAAGTAACTTTCCTATAAATAATTAAATTCCAATTCCAAGGATTATACATTTTATATTAATAAATTCATTAAATAGGAATGGAGGCAAAACGCATTTTAATACCGAGCCAATTTTGTTTCAGCCGCGGCTTTCTTGGGCCCTGCAGTCCATTGCAGCCTGCATCACATCAAAATTGCTTTATAATACTTTAAATCTTTTAATTACTTTGTTTTAGTAAATTAAATTGGAATTCATCTGATCCACTAATTCCAACTTTGTCCTCACTTGCTCTATTGGATTTCGCTGGGATTTAACCAGTCTTATTTCAATTATTTTTATGTTTTTTTTACGTTGAAAGCTTCTTGTTACGGTTCTTTAAGCTCGAGTGCATTAACTCGCTCATTCATTTTTTTTTGTCCGTAAACGAAGAATAAATTAAATTTGTTCTAAAAGCTTTTGAATATTAACGCTGCGAGAAGAAAAAATATAAATCCGTGGCACGGGAAGGCTTATAAATATATTCAAATTGATATGGACAGAATTTAACGTAAACAGTACTGAAATATTGGGTTGGTAAGTTTCGGGTGAGTCTTTAAATTACATCTCTGCTATATATTATTTAACTAACATTCGAACATAAAGTGGCATTGTTGTTGACAAAAAATTAATATTACAATTGTGGGATGTAAGAGTTCTGAAAGTCAATTTTGTATTTACGTGGGGTCTAACAAAAGTTCGATTATTTGGAGTTAATACATTTGTTTCTGAAATAACAAAAGTTGTTTCTCAATTTTTTAAAGTCTAACGATATTTCATGTCAAATTTCAAGATCATCGGTAAGAATGGATTGGAGGAAATGCAAGATTAGTGATGTAGTGTTAGTAAAAATTCCACTACACTGCAAATAATTGTTTTGCCATTCTCTACCAATTTCGACTTCAACTCAAGCATATGCAAATTTTCCAGGAATGCCAAAATGCATATGGAGTGAATGCATCATCCTTTGTGACTATTTTTAAGTGGTTTCAAAGATTTCAAACCGGACATTTTTCTGGAAACCAAGCAGCAGTCCATGGTATGAAGCGCAGAAGGTAACTGGGGAATCAAGAACACAAAAATCAGCAACAAAAATGATGGTGTCAATTTACTTTACCAGGGCAGTGGTAGCTACTATCCCACTGGAAAATGGTCAGACGGTAATTTTGGAACGAATTAAACTCGTTAAGCGATGTTCCACTGTACATTAAAATAATTTTTTTTTTGTTGTTTTTTTCCAGCCAACTAAACGAACTTTAGTTAGACCCCATGTATATAAATTAAATAAAAATATATTGGCAAACTGTTCATATGTGCTAAAAATGATACTCTAGCAAAATGATGACGATTTCTTAAGTAATAGTGCATTCCACACTATACGAGATATGAATTCAAGCGCCATTCTCGCCATGCCCTACTTGCAGTGCTGTTAATATTATTAGTTTTCTTGCGTTAAAAGCTTAAATATTTGAACAACAAAATATTGGTATTGACTTCTCGGGAGCTGCGATGTTAAGTAAGTTGTACAATGAGGTGCATATGCAAAGATGCCGTTCGAGGTTGCGTTGAATGAACTGAAAATAAACATCATCGATTTTCCTATAAATGTGTTACAAACTTAATCTCTAAAATATAAGTTCAATTTTGTATAAAGGTCATATATAATGCATGCAATAATTTCAGTGAGAGCCGTCTGCGGTTCTTAGTAAATAATGAGAATGCCTTGCAATCAATCCATAAAATATAAATCGCACATACTCACCTGAGTCTAGTTAATTTTGGGCCAAATTCATATTTATCACAAAGCAGCTCATAAATATTCCAGCGTCGGGATACATTTTTCATATGTTCCACATAAAGCGAGATGCAGACCATCCTTGACCCCTGACCGACTTAGCGTGCACATAAATCCCGAAACTACAGCAAGGCTTTCATTAATAATGTGCGAAATAATTTGCATAATCATATCACGCGGGGGTGGTCCTCTGTCCATAAATAATAAACGCACAAGCAGGACGGGGATCGAGAATAAAAAAAATATAAGTCGGTGTAAAAGCGCTCGAGAGGAACGAAAAAAAATGGAAGAAAAAAAATGGAAGAAAAAAAATGAAGGTAGTCCTAATCATGTGTGGATTGCTTAATCCCAACAGTATCATTCCTCTTCAGTTAGTCCCCTCGGTCAATTTCAGCCTTATTGGTTAAAATTAATGTAATTCTGTTGGGTGTTTATTTTTACTGTATGTATTTTAATGGTTAATTGTTACACCCTGTAGCCTGTTTTTACCGGATGAAAATGTTTAATTGAATTATAAAGCGAAGCGATTGACGACGTTTCGATTTATAGTGAGTACGCCTTCATGACACGATTCCAACAACATAAAACGCCAATTAATTTGTTGCGGCGATTGTAATCTCCCGGACGTATTGATTTCCAAATCCATCCGTCTCGTTCGTTCCCAGAATTTATACGTATTTCTTTCCTCGTCTCCTTTAATAGCATTTCATTATTTTTGCTTCTATAATTACATTATCTTCATCAATATCTCATCGTGTTTAGTAATTTCAACCGTCTACTGGTAGCAAAATTCAATTAATAGAAATTATTTATTAAGTAAACATTAATTGAAAACACCTTAATGAAAAACTTCTCTATCGTAATTGCTGATTCTAACTGTATTACTACACTCACTCAAAATACACATAATATGTTTACACAAGTTTTGTAGAAGGCGCGCAATCCGGGACTTCTCTTCTCATCGTCACTTGTTATGTGAAACGTAGCTCGTTAAGCGAGTCATTTTTCTTACAATTAATTTTGTTCGTTAAACGAAATGCTCGTTATGCGAGGTGATGGTTAAGCGAGGTTCCACTGTATATCATATTATTCATTCAAATTATTATTGGTGCAATTGTTTGATAGCATTATGTAGTTATTAAAATTACAGTGATTCTGAATACAATGAAAGTGAAATTGTAATTAATAATGGTAATAAGATTTATCGAAATAATAACAAATTTAAACATATTTATAATCAAATAAAAAAATTATCAATTGTTCCAAAGCGCTATTGAACGTAGGTCTCTCCGCCCTCTTGTAATTTATTTATGAATATAATTTTAATCAATATACGAGGGATCTAACAAAAGTTCGCTAAGTGGACATTAATTCATTTGTTTCTGATAAACAAAAGTTGTTTCTTAATTTGTTAAAGTCTAACGATATTTCATGTCAAATTTCAAGAAGATTGGTAAGAATGAATAGGCGAAAATGCAAGATTAGTGATGTAATGTTGGTAACAATTCCACCACCAATACTGCAAAAAATTGTTTTGCCACTCTCTACGGATTTCGACGTCAACTCAAGCCTATGCAAATTTTACAGAAAGTACAAAAGGATTAAATTACTTTATCAGTTTTACATATTATATATTATTTAAATATTGTCATTTTTGTTAATGTTTGTAATAATTCACATGTCTGTTATTGAAAATAATTATAGCTTACAGAAAGCATCATTCAGATTTTTAAAATTGCTTTTATATTAAATTTTAGTTTTCTCAATATAAAAGTTGATCTAATAATGCATATGGATAAATAATACCATTACAAATCGAATACCTAATAATTGCAAGCATTTGAAGGTGTGTCATGTCTATCATCGAGAAATTAATTAAATTATAATTTAAAAGGAGAAACAACGATGTTCGTCGTTCGATGCGGTGATGTTACGCAACGCAGCAGTTTCAATTAATACCATAGGATTATAATTATATAGCGCGTGATTTACATCTTTTCTCCTATAAGTATAGACTGAGCGGGAGCTCTTCATTCTTAATTATAATCCTATCTAGAATAGGAAATATTAAATAGGAATCATTTTTAATTTTGACAAGGATACTGATTCAACAAAATAACAACAATATGTTCAGACTTTCTTCTCTTGTTAATTTAGACGGAAGTTTGTTTTATTTTTTTAAATATTTAATTAAATAATAATTTATTTAAAATACATATTTACACACTTGAACTAAAACCGTCAACGCTATATTTATCTGACATCATTAGTTTACTTTAGTCACTTGAGGTAATATGAATATATTATAACTTTCTGCAAATCCAAATATACATTAATTTTAAATCCATTAAGACAATATAGACAATTTAGCTTTTGTTACAAGTATGAGTTGAATAAAATTAGTGAAATATAGTTATCATAAATCACGTGAAAGAAAATCAATCATAAATTTGACTGGATTTTTTTATAATGGACTATTAAAGTGTATTACTCGATCGATACTTTATAAATTAAATTAAAATTAAAAATTAGTTATTTTATTCATGTTTGTTATACACGATTCCGATTGGCTATGTTGCAATATATTAATGACTACGGGAAGAAGATCTTTGTTGTTTACTTCGACTTGACGGAGATTTATCAAACGTAACTTTCTTCAATCTTTTGAAATATGCATGGCATACTAGAAAGCATTATAACATGATACATTATTCTTGCAGGCACATACACACACGAGCTATTGTGTCGATAATGTATTAGCAAACACGTAAATGTGTATGTATATGACAACTTGCACACGCATTTTACGTAGTCATTTATAACACACTCCAAACAAAAGGTTGACCAGAAAAATATTTATTACTAAAACAAAAAGGAATAGTCGAGTCCGTTACTATTACGTGTGTACTGAATATCGACGAGGAATAAGTTTATTGAATGAACTATCGGTTTTCAATTATAAATGGGCCATAAATAATAGATAGTCCATCGTATCAATCATATAATTTACTATTTTTCCCTAACAGTAATTGATGGTAAAGAGATACAGGTTATTTTTTTTGTTCGAAAAAAAAAATGGTTATATGATAAGCTCCGAGCATGATATATTATTGGGGTTTGTGTTGGACTAGACCCTTCTTGGAGTTTGTCAAAACATACCCGTTCACATAGGAAGTATCAATGCTAACTGATGCTTGATTGACGTCGCGTTAAATTTCAAATTGATCGATGGCCACGTCAATACGCATTTCTTATTTCCGAGTAAAATCGCAATTTTTTTCGGTTCTCTGAACGTATTGTAGATGCATAAATAATTCTCTATATTTAAAGCGCACTCTTAAATTTTATTGAAATTAATAACGTAATTGATATACTTACTTGTGATGAAAATGCACATTGCTCAAATATATATTATGATTACAAAAATAAATAAATTCAGATGTACATTAAAATATAGTCTACTTTTAGATCATTGCCTGCCTAAGATTAGCTGGTATGCTTCGGTTATTAAACATGAAGAGCAGTGAAGTCGAAGCCAAAAAATATTGAAGCTGTGGAATTTGGACGATGTCCAGTTGAAATATATGCAAGTTTCCTAAAATACTTCTAGTGGAAATGCTTATAATGCAATTTCTATTAAAAATCCATAACCAAATAAGACTTGAAAATGCAGAATTAAGTATTTTTCTATTAATAAGGTAAGTTTATAATGCTTACAATTTCATGATTATTAGTGTAATTGATAAACTTAAGTTCTGACGTACATTTCTAATAATGGTATATTCTAATTTATTTGTGGATGATTCTTCTAAAATTGAATTATTAGGAATGTGAATAAATCTTTAATGAAAAACAATGTTTTAAATACACACTTTAATTAAAGGTTAAACATTTTTAAATTAGCCACGAATGTGCATAAGAGCTGACTTATGGTTATTCGTATGGAAATCTATGGTCGAAATAAGAAGTAGGTACGTCTATAGAAGGTGAGATACTACTAATATTATGGTTGATACAACCTATAGTAATTACACATACCCATCAGTACTTATATCACCGTATCCACATAAACCATGCTCCTGCGATCCGCCAAACACGAGCATCAAAACCAATAAATTTATATCATCGCGTTAATAATAAGCCAATGCGAGCTGCTGCACTTCCCCGTGGCCATATGATGACTATATTTGATTGCGAACCAAACATCCAACATCCCGAAAACCCGCCGTTCAACAGCGACGTGCATATTGTTTTATTAATTAATCGCATTTAGAATCCATGCATATCCTACAAACAAAACAAGTTGCAAATTAAATTCCATTTCAACTCTACCATGATAATTACAATTACTCCCTATTCATTTTTTGGAGTAGACGCGTGTTGCATATTATATATATATTCGTTAATTGATGTTATTAGTTTTTTTTTATGTCGTACAATTTTATTCACAATCTGTTCATTAATGTGAACATTGAGAAAATTTAAGATCGCAGTTGACATTAAATGGATAATCTTCACCGGTGGATAGTTACTATTATGATGATTTGATTTTTTAGTTTGTTGGTTGGCTGTCGTCTTGTAGGTTAACTTCAGTAGTATATTGATGCTCTGCGATTCCACTATTTCCTTTCACTGTGAATCTGCTGGTATCCTTAACATTGTCATTGTCAAAACTATATTAGGTTGTTGAAATATTCTCAACTGATCTTTATGGTTTCATAGTTATTATTATGCGTGATATGAGATGTAAATGTACTTTACTAATAACAACGACTAGTTGGCAAAAGTTTGATGTATATGCATTTAGTCATAATATTCTTATGTGGATAGAGTTTTAGAAAACTACTTATTTAAATGACATCTTTGTTAAACCAACTGAAATGCGTATTAGTATTGAATAAAATTAGGTAGCAATAACTTTATTTCTTTATTCAAATTCAACGATTTAATATTTTTTCTGCTACAAAATGTAGGTACATACACTTGAAACTTTCAAGAATTTACGTTTGTTTCATTTGTATACTTATTAAGGTATCTAAATGACTTTCTAATACTTTCCAGATATAAATAATTATTTAACGTAGCACCAGTGAGAGATTTTTGGAGGATCGGTAAATAAAATAAACATTTTGCGTAGCCCAACTGTTTGAGTTGAATGAGCTATGAAAATGAGACGAGATAAAGCAAATATTTGCGAGAGTGCGGCAGTTTTAAGTCTATAGGAATTTAGCATTACAGTTTCCGTTCCTTTGATGTAATGCAACACAATCCAGTGTAGGTTGAAACAAAAGTTTTGTTACGAACGCCACAAATATTTTCTGCTCTATATGCATCATGAAAACGATCCAAATGTCAGATACCATTTAAAGAAGACAACACTTAGAAGTGCGAATCGATTTTCTTATGGGTCAAAGTTTTCCCGCCGTCTTCAAAATTTAATCCATGTAGCGAGATTATAAAGTTTACGGGACTTCAGACCTTCCCAATTACACGAGCTGGGTAATTGCAATCCATTGCATCAAATCTTGTAAATTCTCCATTTACAGATTTTAAGATTTACGACTTATTATGAACTAAATCACAACTACTTGGGAACGTCGCCGTCGACCAGATCGTATTTTACCACCCCTAACATCGTGGTAATGATCATTTATCACTTCACGAAGATCGATCGATTGTCTCAATTGGCGAGGGCCATGGTTGAAACCCTTCCAGGACGACGCATCCTCCCCTCTCATCCCAAATTTTAGCGACGCTACATTTTTTTCATTTATAATCAATATTATCACCGTTTTTACCTTGATTCAATTTAATGCTTGTCAATCCTATAACAGATCAAACGTAAATAGGACACCTACAAAAAACGACGCTCCTCAACTTGCCCATAATTAATCCAACGTAATTGCTGTCGTAAAAGAAGGGACACATAAAGCGATAGAGGTAAGACAAGAGGAATGAGGACAAAAAACAGAAAATAAACCTTCGTGCAGGAAAACTTTCCAACAATGTACTTAAAACCAATCATATTTTATTACACTTTTAATGACTTTGATCAACTTCTTACATACATTTGATATTTCTAGTAATAATATTTAACTTTGGTAAAAACAGTTCTTACACATTTTGCAAACTTCTTTATATTTAATAATAGTATTCCAATAAATTATACTTATTTCTTCAATTATATGGAATATATCTTATAATCTTTTTTTCTTCTTAATATGTACAGTTGATATTATATCACCATTGTTATGATTATAATTCGATAATGTGTATATTCGATGTGCTGGTTCCATGGTCCCATGATAACCAGTAAAGATTTCTAAACTTTATTTCTAATTGTTCCCTCTTAGCCTGAATGTGATCAGATTTTGGCCATTAAGTCTTACAATTGTGAATGTGATATGTAAAGATTTAATTTAATTAAGTGATATTTTCCATATATATATATATAATTTCCATATATAATGCGCGTTCGTACCTTTTCACGTCGAGTAAATTATGCAGAGAAATAAAGTGTGAATCTAATGGAAGAACCAGGTCGATAGAAAAAGTAAGAAGAAAACGAAAAACATAAATTATTCAGGTGTTACCAACTTTTACTCGGAAGTTGTTCATATAAACAGTGATACAAAGGATGCAAATTCAGGAACAACTTGCTACAATTGCGCAGATACAAATGTTTTTCGCTGTATTCAAATGTCGTGTATTGAGTTTTCTTAGAAAACAATGGACGATGTTAAGCATTTTCCATTGTTTACGTTAATAGGTTTATCAATTTATCTATAATTATCTGCATTGCAGTTCACTGATTCATTTAATTTTAGGTTTTATGGAGATTGTAAATGCTAATATATTTTCTAGGATTCTTTGGAAATATGTATTTTTAATAATAATAACATTTATTTAACAAATCATACTACATACTTAAATTTCTGTCTTTCATAGGTCTTTCTGTCCATGTATTTCTATTAATACAAATTTGTATAATATAGTAAGAAATACAGAAGTAATTATCATTAATTATAAACTAAAATATACCATTACTTTTTGGAAAATAATAAAGAATGTTATAAAAAAATAATCAACAAATTTATTGTAAAAAAAATCTTCAAATTTTCATGGATAAAAAATGATGTTTGGTGGCGGCCCGCCCGATCATTGACAGTTAACTCACATTAGAGACCCTACTGATGCTGTCTAGGACACTTTCAATATATGTGGCGAAGGTAGTTTAATTATCAGAGATTTAATAATTGCTATTAGAATGATATCTTTTATAATAAGAATATATTTATGGTAAATATAAATGCGACAATCCCTACGTTCTTTGTAATCAGAGTACAATAAATGCGGTCGTGTGTATTTAACCCAGCAAATGTAAGCACACATATTTATACAATGTCTTAGCGAACAATAGCGTGATTATGCAACAATAGCAGTAAAATGATCCGTCGAAAGTGTAAAGGACAATAATAATAAATTACGATTGTTGCGGGGTGGATGGTGGAACCATCGGCTATTCTGTTAATTTTGGGTCTTTACTAATGGCATGACAGCTGGACTAGTGTTTCCCTGAGGAATAATCGTAGTAAGGGCGGTCCGTCGCCACCCCCCTCTGTGCGGAATACCTCACCCTTCAACGGAACGCAGTGTCGTTAGCCATATGTAACCTTTATTTCAATTTTCGATAAAGACAGTTCAGGCGCAAAACTATGACCTCTTCGTACGTTTTACGAGTGAATAATTTAAGAGTAACAATTTTCTATGGAAGCTGTAAAAAGAATTGATCGCAATGATGTGGTGCACAATTCGGTTCCAATGAACAATAACTATCCTCGAATTAGTTATTATAGATTTATAAACGTGAATTCTCGTAGATCCTTTATGAATTGTCGAAATAATTCACAAATGATGCAAGGCGCGCACTTTTCATTCGGTTATAGAAGATAGGCATCGGTGATAAATAGACATCAGGCGGGAGGGTGTCTGCATGACAGATGCTCCGGGGGTGATTCATAGCGGTATAGGGAAATTTCCAGACAACCCCATCGCGCTCGCAACGCCCTTTTATTATTATTATGTAAAAGTAAACACTTTCGGGGCGTGCGAATTATCCTTTATTTGCAACGTAAATTGGTCGCTGTCTTCGTTTTCGAAGTCAGCGAACGCCTTCCTCAATAGGAAATGGAGTAAAGTAAACCCCCTTTCAAGATTACAATATCCACACTACCCGTTCGTTATATATTAACCCTTTAACGGTTTTCGGCATTTAAGGAAATTTACAACATTATCGTGTTACGTTGCAAATATGTAATATTATTTTCATTAAATTCATATAAAATGTATATAAATGTTATTAATGATGAATATTTTATCCGGTCCTCTATTATTTGTGTATTCAATATGTACAATATGTATAAGCATATGATTATTACTACAGAAGTTACTATTAACGAAGAGTATGATCGTGAAAATTATAAGAACAGAAAAATATTTATAATGCTAATAAACTGTTCGATACGTTCGTACGAACACTTTGTTTACATATTATGTACGTTAAGTTATGTTTAGCAATTGTATAATATTATGAAATGGGCGACGGATACACCTACAATGAGTTTTGCGTTGGACGGACGGAAATGGAACATCAATTTGACACTTACTGTCCCACACGCATACAGGGATCAAACGGCGCACAGTCGTTCGGGCATAAACCTACCCATAGACATATATGTACGTATTACGTACATAAATGTACGGACGCACATACTGGGATTGCATGAATTATTAGTTTTAGCGTATTTCGCTTCCCACACATGAAAAATGTTTAAATACACGATACATTTCGTTAATTTATTTGGACATTAATCTACCTCACGCCGCCGAACACAAATATATACAAATGATGCATAATTTATAATGGCGATAAGGATCTGTTATTAATTTTGACCATATTAATTATTTCCTGCAATCGT